>NC_092350.1:27472798-27778476 GCF_963676685.1 Mytilus edulis
ATCGTATCATTTTGGCAGGAACTATAAGTCATAGCTTCTTGGTATAATATAGCTCCATGCAGCATCTGCTCGTTCGTTGCTTTAAAACTAAGATACTGTGGATTCATTTATTTTGGTGGGTACAAAATTTGCATATACGTGGATATTTAATTTCGTGGTTTTGACAAATTCTACATACATTCCTTTAGAAAATTTTGAAATTCGTTCAATATTTGAACTCGTGGTTCCCTTGTACCCACAAAATCCACGAAAATGGTATCCAACGAATATTAATGAATCCACAGTATATAAAAAGTTGTTGTTTTGTCCTGTAATATCATTTTTTTTTAAATAGGTTGACTAGTTTTGATTCACTTGTGTTTTGCTGTTTTTTGTATTATTTCATTTATATCTTCCTTGTCCGTTTAAAATGTGTTGTTACTTTCAGATCTGTGACAACCACTGTTAAGTTATTTCACAACACGTCTAGCAAAGGTCAGAATTTATTGATATGTTTTAATGTCTTATTGTGACCTATTAAAATATATCTAGTGATCTTATATATGTTTTAATTGCTGTTGTTTCGTTTAAGTTTACTGGTAACTTAACCTTCTGCTAATTCGTTAACAACTATTATATATCTTTCAATCTTTATATGGTATTTTATCAACCAGTATGACTAAACTTTCAGTATACTCGGTGTTTTAAGTGTACTTTAATTGCAAAATGCATAAAGACATGTTATACTGAATGAATATCAAAATCAGCTTACGATAAAAACTAAATACGTTTAATACATATAACGGATGCGGAGTCTTGTATTTAATTCATTTTTTGATGAATAGCGTTTAATTATTTGAAATTTAATCAACTTGATTCTTTTTATTGCTTAACTATGCCTGCATGGAATTGTTTTACAAGGATGGGTTTAGACTACGTTCATCAATTATATGGAGCGACATGATAACGAGGCACTATGATTTAGAATTCAAAAAAGCAGGTACAATTTGCACCTTCAGTCAAAGTGTAAGTAAAGAATCCACAAACGAGTTAAAAAGATATGGTGCAGATAGTCCCGCTGGCAATGGGACACACCGTAGTAGATTCAAAAGATTTGCGAGGTTTGAAGCAACCATCCTTTTAAGTAGACATTGCTCTGGTGTTGTTAACTACTATCTGAGACTATAAATGACGATTCGGGGATTAGTCTCATTCGGTAGGTCACGTTGGGAGAAAAGAGGACAAGGTTGTAGTTTGGAATATATATGTTGTCATCTGTGAAACAGATGGTCAATAACGGTCTTGGGGAGGGTACACTTCAATACTTATATAAAATTAATAGGGGTGTTGCTGGGGTTTTGTTACCACATCCTTTTCATGTAATATATATCTTTAAAATGTGTACCTTTTCATATAGTTCCTTTGTAAAAATGTGGCCTTTTCCAATGTTGGTAGGTTTTCGTGTGGTGTGTTGGAAAAGTAGAATATTTTAGTTTAAGATTCTTTATGTAATGTTAACTTACGGCAAGACTTTCGGCTGTGCAAAAATTACAGGGCTTTTCAAATACAAAAAAAAAACGTATTTGGACCTTTATTGACCTTATCATATATTTCTAATAGTTTCATATTAACATTTTTTCAAGCTGGAAAAGGTGACCCATTTCAATGGCATGTCATATCACTGTGTATTTAGAAAGTGTTAATTATTTGTTTATTTCAATAGTGCCTTATTCACGTTATATGTTCAAATGGCCTGTGAACTACAAAATTTTGTTTTCTAAAACGTCGAGCTAACACATATTTCTGGCAGATAATGGTCGAACAAATTGAAAAAAACCCAAGACATTTCAATGATCAACAAGGACAGGTTCATCAGGAGCTGACATTTTGCCGTGCAATATCTACGGAAAGAACAAAGGGTCGTTGCAAAGATTCGTTTACGCTTAGGAGGCGTGCTACTTTCCAAACACGAGACATCAGATATAATTCAGCATTTGGATAGTACCTTAGTGCGTATTTATTTTGTCGCATAGAGTCAACAGGCCGTCCTTTGTGAAGGGTCATAACCTGAGTTTCTAGCTGCTCAAAGACGTTTGCAGGTTACTGACTTAAAACAGCTCTGGTACGTTTTAGACGACAAATTACAGCAAATCCGTTATTGAAGAGACATGTTGAAATGTATTGATCAATATGTATACATTGTTGGAAATATGTTGATCATTATTACAATTTTTGTTTTTAGAAAACACCTCAAACGTAAATATATATAAGTGTTCATTTGACATCGGACTCGGACTTCTTTAAACTGAGTTGTACTGTGCGTATTGCTTTTTGTTTGATTATTCAACATTGGCCAGAAGTACATGTACAGAGGGAGGGCTGAACAAAACATGTCTCATCGCATTTTCGAGCCTGTCCCAAGTCAGGAGGCTCTATGCTTTGTAAGTCTTGTACTTAGTTTGTTTTCTTTAAAATTAAATTTAATGGAATTTACGACCCCATTTATATCGTATTAGGTCACTAGCACACTAGCCCATTATGTAACTGATAATCTTTTATTCTGAAAATTTGCAACGACACGACTTACCGTATCAATGAATTGAATTGCTCTTCAAGTTCACAGTGGAGTGTCTTTAGCAGATCAGCTGTGTGACTAATTATATCATAATCTGCCATTAACAGAGCCTTGTCTTTGACACTATGGAGTCTGTCCTTAACATCTTCAGACTGGGCGAGTGTGGGCAGAATTTTCTACAAAATATTAATGACCATGAAATCAAACAAAATTAAGACAGATACTCATCATCTATAGACAAGTGAACGGAATCATGTTATTATTACTTACGAAGTCAGTTGTACTTTATTTAAATGTTTATATATGTTTTATTATTTCGACCAATTAGCAAATTTCAGCTCTGTAAGAGACTGAGTGCAGAATCTGAAGAATTTACGGTTACAAAGTAGAAGGCTTCTGTTCGTGAACAAAATGAAGATTGTATTAGTACACAACAATAATCCTGACTTAAATAGTGTTTTTTTTATTCCTGCTACCAATATGGTTCATTATTGAACATAAATTTTACACTTTTGGAAAATTTACTTCGGTCAGAGTATACATAGTTTTCTATAGATATAGCAATCGACCTTTGAATACTGTCCACATTTTTTTCCGGGGATACATTTTCATTGGTAATAAAAAATAAGAATAAATCAATATATCTGTAAATAATGAGAAACACTCAGTGTTACATGTAGGTCGTTCGTAAAATAAAAACAAATATGTAGGTGGTTCTTTTCCGGATAAACAAGGAATCTGACAACGGAAGTTCAGGCGGACAATTAAAAGAGACACAAATCGAACAACTTTTAATGTTTTCACATAAAAATCACAACAATGTTTTCCTACTTTGAAACAGAAAATACAGACAAAAATATTGAAGATAAGGAAGAAATATTACGTCAGAGAACAACCTTCATTCAAAGATAAGGAAATAAAATTCTTAATATATTTCACAGGAAACATACCATTGAGTACCATTAACCGAATAACATTTATAGCAATGTAGGAATCTCGTGACTGAAGGACGACCAAGACGAGATTACGTGAATGAAGGCCGACCAAGACGAGATTACGTGACTCTCGTGACTGAAGGACGACCAAGATGAGATTGCGTGACTCAAACTTTAGTTTTGAAGATTACTAATGTCAATTGCAGAAAGCCGCTGTTTTGGGAGAGAAAACAAATTGCAGCACAGTTTTGATATGATACGGTTATTCGATGCTGTTTCGTCGAGTAAACACGATTGCGACTTTATGTACTGTTACCTTGTGTAGAAAGATCCAAGCATCATGGTCGTATGTGAGGTGGCCTCCATAATCTGTTGTTAATTCCTTTGGTTCAATTTGTGTATAAAGTTCAACAAGCGTTTTTACAACAATCGTCTGTAAAAGATAACAGTGCAACTATGATACTTTGAAATATTTGCATTCCACATTTCTTAATCGGTTACCCTATGAGTATCATACATCAATAAAACAAAAATGTATGTGCCAACAATGTATCACCCTTAAAAAATAATCTAAAAGTGCAATGTACGGTTTGGTTTTGGAGATTTGATGAATTTACGGCAATTGAAATCGACATTCCATGTTGTGTTTACAAATGGACAGCTATTTTGAGAAAAATTAATGAAAAGAAAAGAGAAGATAAATAGATTTTTTTCGACTATTTTAGTGAAGTTTTAGTCATATGAAAATATGAGACACGACCAATTAACCATGATTGTTTATTGCAGCTTGACCTTACAATACAAAACTCTCTAAAACAAAAATTATATCTTAGTTTGATAATTAGCTCATTGGAAATCATACCACATCTCCTAATTTTCCTCTGATTTTTCTGGTAAGAAACATTTAGATTTTGAAACTTTATGAATATTTTATGGTTTTGTTTTTTAAAACTTTCCGTTCAATCATACTGGATAGTATTCCAGCTAAGACTCGCACAGTGCACACCAAATTGGTATCAAGTATCTAAAAAGTCTTATTCATAATATATAACCAACATTAAACATAAGTTTGACTACATGCAGTTTATTATAACTTATGAGTTTGGCAATCCCTTAATAGAACTGAGAATGGAAACTGGGAATGTTTTAAAAAGACAACAACTCGACTAAAGAGCAGAAAACAGTTACGTTTTTTCCGTCCCTTTTTTACTACGGTATGGTAAGCTATTTATGTAATTTTCGTTTAAAACCGTGACATATTGGTGGTGTTTAGTGTTTCACAACAATATTGATACTGAATATTCAGTTAACTAACATGATAGGTTTTGACATATTTATATTTCTTGCTAGAAGCTACAACAAAACACAAATTGAAGTAATTAGGATATACATATGTAGCCATGCTAATACCATTAACTAGAAATATAACAGAACTCTAGATATACTATAGCCATCTTAGAGTGTTCATAAATCATCAGCCGAACTATGACATTCCCAACTTTGAAATAAAGGCGTCCAATAAACTGTGGAAAATATCAAAGTATCATGTAATGAAATACAGGCGTCCAAAAAACTGTGGAAAATATCAAAGTATCATGTAATGAAATAAAGGCGTCCAATAAACTGTGGAAAATATCAAAGTATCATGTAATGAAATAAAGTTATACTATTATGAGGGAAACCGAATTTATTAGCGCTACTGAGACGTTACGCACGGTGTTCGGTTTAGTAATAGTGGGAGATATTATGGAAAAATTGTGCAAATCGTGATACAAGCATGAAATTTGGTATAAAGGTTGACTAAACGATACTTAAAAAGAATCAGCTGCTGGCCATAACAAATATCCATTTTTTTCAAGATGGCCACCGCTCATTTTGCAAATGGCGTCATATCCAATAGGCTACATTTCGTAAATCCTTTGAAAGCTGTGTTATAGGTACATTCCAAATTAAGTTTTGATAAAACGTAAATTACAGTTTCTAAAGTACGATAAAACAATACATAAATGACGAAAAAGTGACTTCCGGTTCAAAAATGGCGACAAAACCGTTGACAATGGCAACCGTTTTCGAAATTCAATTGAAAGCTGTGTTTAAGGTATAATCCAAAGTAAGTTTTGATAAAACGTAAATTACAGTAACTAAAGTTCGATGAAACAATACATAATTGACGAAAAAGTTACTTCCGGTTCCAAAATGGTGGCAAAACAGTTGAAAATGGCTACATTTCGGAAATCCTTTGAAAGCTGTGTTGTAGGTAAAGTCCAATGTAACTTTTGATAAAACGTAGATAACTGTTCCTAAAGTACGATTATCATCATACAACAATACATACATGACGAAATAGTGACTACCGGTTCCAAAATGGCGGCCAAAAAGTTGAAAACTTACTTTGTTAAGTTCAAATACCTAGTTTGGTTAGAAAAGACAGGTTGCCTTTCTTTAAATCTGACAGTTGCCAATACACAAACCCGTACATAAAAGGCCAGAACTGTAACACCACTGGATTTTTTGCATCCGCATTTCAAACGTTTCTGATACGAGGCTGCAACGGCAACCAAAGAAGTTCATTTTGGTTTCCAACTGTCATTGTTTTTTGTTCTCACATCCATATCCAGTGTTCATGACTTGGTACGTGAACCTGTTGAATGCATACATCCGGTTGAGTCCACCTTGGTATGCTTCTCTTTTGATGTGCTCCGGAAGAGAATTTCCTGTAGGCCGAAATGATTCAAATCGTGATTGTTAAAGACAAATGTTGATGTTGCCGTACATGATGCAAGTAAATGCTTCTATGATGTCCATGTCTGTGTCTTCATTCAAAATTAAAGCGCGAAAAACATTCGTTACATCTGGAAATTTTTCCTTTGTCTGCCAAGCTGACCTCTTCACTTTCTCACGAAATACTGACACAGTGTCACATTCACAGAATGCATGGAAGGAAAGAATAAGGCAGTGCACGAGGACCAAACACATTTATTATGTCAGAAACACGAAGCCTTTAAAAACCTATTCACAATTTGTGCATACCTAATACTGGGATCTAATAACACTGCTTAAAGTGACACCCTTAAACAAAGACAGAGGAGTAATTTGGTTTGCAAGGATAAAGAAATCTTTCAAATCAAACTGTATACTTTGACAAGAAATTAGAAGTCGAGAAAAGAGATCGCAATTACGTTTTATGTTCTTCGGCTTTGTTTTTTGACAAAGACATTTACAGTTTCATTTGACGGCTTTAATAGGAAATGGTTCTTTTTTATCTGGTTATAAAAAGCAGATTCTCCGTCGTTTTGCTTTTGCTTCAAAAGATCTTCGTATTGTTCGGACCCAGTATTTTGAAGTTTATATACATGTACATATCTCACCGGCCTCCGATGCAACAATTTCCTTAAACGAGTCAATTTTGTACAAATCTGGCGACTGTTCTAGAAAAAGAAAAAATGGATTTCCAAACTCGTTCATCACTTTAGAAAGCCTTTGATACTTTTCAAAGAAATTCTTTTGTGTTTCTTATAGTCTTCATGATGTCGTTCATCAGTTTTAGAATGACTCAAACTACTAGATAGATCTGTCAAATTCTTCTACCAGTCTACTGACTACCATCCATCAATCGTCTTAAAGCGATCTTCGGTGGTAACATTATCGCCCTTCACAATTGCATTATTCTGTTTTTGTGCCTGATCAATTGTGATATATAAGAAAACAGCTTGCTGGTCTTACGTACCATGAAATTACCATTTTCAAATTCCATTGCCACCTAGTGGGTGATGTTCATGAAGGGAAGCCATATCTCGGAGATGGATCAGTAATCATCGAGCATAATTAATACGATATGGACCCAAACAATACGGTATCATGCTTCATATACACTGATTGTAAAGTACGATATTTGACTCATAAAATGGGCGTATGACTGAAAGCTCAAGAAGTTCTTTTAGATTCCTAATTGAACGCCCAAAATTCAACTGTGGTCGAGATGACTCTCTTTCCTCACACCAGTCTATCAAATAATCGAACGACACAGAGTCATGAGCTATATTTTCTGCGTTAAGACATTACTGATTCAAGCAAAACACACGCTGTTATCTGATGCGCCTGTCTAGTCCTAGGTACATTTGAATATACATGAAAGTAATATGACGTTCTAGGTCTTGCAATATAGGCTTCAGTGAGGGCACAAATCCATCCACTTTCATGCAATATATCACCAATTTTTTAAAACAAGCCATTTCAATGTACTATTCACCTAACATAACGATGAACTTATTTTCTCTGTACAAATCTGATTATTCCCACTGAATTTGCTTAGCCAATACCAAAAGTGGGTGATCTGCATCAATAATTGTATTTGGCTAGGATTTTGAAAGTTAACCCCTTTTTTCACCTTGTCCATCGAATGCTTGATCAATTCAACTGATTGGGGGAGTTTTCAAACAGTGACATCATAGAAGAAATACACTTACTTAAATATAAGAGCATAGATTTATAGAGAAATCAAATGACGACCAAGATATGTTAACGAAATTCAAATCCTCGTCTATAAGATGAACTACGATTTACATCAGTGTGCCCTGGTTGTGGGTGCAAGTCACTCTGTATGTCTATGAATAGTTTGGACATGCACAAAAATGATAAACGCATTTGTTTCATAAACTTAAAATTTATATCAAACCAATTCATGATATCATTAAAAATCCAAAAGCACCAAGTAAATAGTAAACAGTTCAAATGTTTATGTGTGAATTTTGTTAAATTTTTGTTCATGCGCAAACCCTTAAAAGTCAAATATGTATTTATATTGAATACATCACATGTAAGGAATGTAGCCACCAAACCTGATAATATTTTTCCCTGACAAAAGGTCAAAGAAAAAGCTTTTCCAGAAAAGTAAGAATTTCCGCACTGGAAAAAAACAGCCATTTTGGAAAAAGGCCGTGGCCATCTTGAAAAAATTATTCTTTTTCATGGCCAGCAGTTTTTTCTTAAAAAGTATATAATAATGATGCTTCGTGCTAATTTTCATGCTTGTATCATCATTTGCACAATTCTCTCGATTTTGCTTGCTAATATCTTCCACTATAATGGTAACGTTAGTCGACGTCGTTTTTCTATTATTTCAACCTACTTCTTTACCAAACGTCAAAGCTTTGGAGCTTTTTAAAAAACTGCTTCATTTTGATGTTTAACTACATGTATTTATTGAGAAAATAACTATTAACATGACTGATTACTAGTATATATTTTTGACAAATAAACTTTAACTTTACAATATTCTAAACATAATGAAAGTGTATATTTCAAATATTTGTCACTGCCCAAGCATTTCAATTGTTGCAAAATGCATATCCTCTATGATTCTCAGAATTCCGTCATCACAAGTTTCTAGGACTATAGGCATTTATATAGATTGGAAACAGCCAGTTTACCAAAGAGTTTTGTGCTTAAAGAGTATAATTGTTATTAACCCGCCTTCAACTTGTTTTCAAACTACAGTTCGTGAATAATTTCAGGGTATTTTTATTCGTATTATCAACATCTCAAATATGTGTCATTCAGAAGATTACAATGAAAAATAATCCTTGTCCAGGTCAATGGCAGCAACAGCTACTATTTATCCTCTGTTTGCTTGATCTTTAATTTTAATTTTATCCTCAGATTTTGGAATGAAAACGGCAGTTAAGAATTGTTGATTTTATTTTAAATTAAAAATTGATCTACAGTCCTTGAAATATAATGAGTAATTTCAAATGCGTCTGTTTGTCGAATGCAGGGAAATGACTTTTAGTGTATACAACATATACAATCGTACTAGCAGACGCATATATGTTACTAGATTCCAAAAACTCAAAAGCTTCGGTATTATCAAAGTGCTACATATATATTCATCCGAAAATTTTGAGTAATATTCGATAAATTTACATGTAGATTAACTCATGAAAATAGCGGGATCATATCAAGAGAATCATGATGGAATCATGCTTTTATAGCTGACAATGCGATATGGGTTTTGCTCATTGTTAAAGGCAGAACGGTGACCTATGGTTGTTAATTTCTGTGTCATTTGGTTTAAAATGCATTTTTTATTTTGCATTAAAAATACCTTACCTTTTGCATAATACTTTTATTTATCCGGAAACTTCGTGGGCACTTTTAAGATCAGCTCATGGCTTAAAAATTTTGATGGAAGTCAAATTTTCTTTTTGATTTGAATAACTATTAAAACATTATCTCCCAAAATAATATCATTACACAGAACGTGTCAAATACTAAAAACACAACATGCTACACTCTCAGTAAATGAAAAATAAAATTATATATATAACGTTACATTGACGTTCCGTGCAAAAAATCGTTCAATTTTGACGTGGTAACATTTTTGGGAGACACGGACAACTTGATGAAAATTGATGAAAATTTAGCGTTTCCTTAACATTGAAGGCTTAAATAAATCTTTAAAAAAATTACATTTCAGTAACATTTAAGCAAATTAAGGGAGACACGGACAATACTGAACACAAAAAAAATGAGAGAAGCTATGTTAAAAATGAAAATAGTTTTGTAAAATTCAATAAAATCACATTTTTATGTAGAGGTGGCGAACCTTTTCTATTATTTATGTTATAGTTATTGACCAAGCAAGTCAGTATATAGAATTTAATCTGCACAGCTCAGGTGACCCTTATTAACCCGAACGACGTAGGAGTTCGGGTTAAAGGGTCATCCTGAGCGCGTGCAGATTAAATTCTATATACCGATTTGATTGGCCAATAACTGTTTTAACAAATGACGTCATTAATTTACGTGAACGTTTTAGATGTGGTCGATTTTCCGCAATCCACGGATCCTAAGAAAGGGGGAAATACGACTTTCATTGGTGAGTTTTAAATTGACAACTTTTTTGGGGTTTAGACTTTTTGTAAAATTGCGATTTAATGGTAGATTTTTTCTTAATGTTTCTGTTTAATCTATTCCCATTTTTTTTATTTAATAAGTGACGATTAAGACTTTTAAAATTTGAGTACCTTCAAATCACCGGTCTTCAAATCGTTGTATGAAAAAAAAATCATAACTGAAAGGGTTATTGAGTTTAGATTAATTGCTTTTGAATATCTTTCCATCAATGATGTGCTTTAATAGAGAAAGATAAACCGAGGAAGATGTTATATTACCTAAATTTTAAATGTTGAATAAACAGAAAATACGTTTCTCTTTTCAATCTTTTCCTCCCCTCCCCCAAATTTCTTTGTATATACTGTATTAATTTTCAAGACACGTCCATCTAAATGAAGTCTGATTGATCTCCACCTAGGAATAGATATTGAAAAAGTCGTTATATTAAATTCCATTGAGTCTAAAACTAATCCAAGTCAGATTTCTTTTATTCGGATATTCTTAGATACATTTCTTTTTTGGCGGAAATGACCAAACATTTTTTTAACTCTCTTTCTGACTTTAAAACACTGATTTAAGATTTAAGTTGTACGCAAAATATAATATTTTTATGTTCAAGCTAAGATGAAAAAAAGGAATGAGAAACCTTTCTTTTTTCCTATTTTGAAACTACGATGTTTGTACAAAGTCAATTTCAAGGAAGAAGTCGGATTCGGGGGTGGGGACGAACATGTCGTTCACCCTAGGATTGGACAAAGTATCGTGTTTTGCCTTAAAATCGTCAATATTGTTTTAGTCTCGCTACACTCGGTGATATATTTTTTTAATTTGATAGAATAACGCCCCTGTCAACATCTAGGAACCGCGCTAAAGGTAAAAATAGATTTGAACTGTGCAGTATATCTGAGGTAGTTAATGCACACCTTTGCTGTGCATTATCCAGATTATAGTACAGTAAGAACAAAGAGATTTTGCCCATGTCATGTGTTAAGTGAAAATATTATAGTATTGAAGTGTCTGCTTTCAGTTTTGTATACGCGAATTTTCACATCTTACAGCTCTATGGAATTTCGAAAATGGCCGCTAGATTACGAACTGACAGGATATTTATCGTGACCGTTTCACATAATAAATATGATCATATCATATCCCACCTGTACAAATTTTATCGAAATCCATTCAGTAGTTAGTAATTTTCCTCCTTAATATTTGGATGATTGGCGCTTGTTGTTACGTCTTACACGGTAAATATGTCATTAACACAAAATCATTGCTTAATCATAATAATACGACATAACATTAAATTTATTAAATCAGGTTTTATTTAATTTCGATTAAAATGAAAATTCAAGACAAGTTACTATTCAATAATACGTAGTTTTGATTTGTTTTTGTCATACTTATGCATCAAGAAATTGTCAAATAAAAAATAGACCGAATACCGTGCGTAACGTCTGACTCTGTTCAGTACTTTGAAATGATAGACATGTAGGATGTAAGGTAACTTCCTTTATCTTACCTCCTATACATTTCCAGGAATATGATTGGTTAAAAGCGTCCGCGTGCAAACCGTGTATATTTGATATTAGGTTAGTAGGGAGGCGGGGCTTATCTCATACACGGTTAGTAGTGGAGTTACGTCCCTTTATATTCCTTATTAGGTAAGAAGGGGGCGGGGCTTATTTCATACACGGTTAGTAAAGGTGTTATATCCCTTTATAAAAAACAAAACAGTACTGAGAAAAAATCTTAAAAGTTCCAACAGACGAAGAAATTGATGATTAAGATTGAAAAAAATTCATAAAACACATTTAAACCTTACAAGTCGTTATTGTTGGCATCTGTTTTTGTAGGATCAATGGAAGTATTTTCTTAGTAGACTTTCTCATTTTGAGAATCACTAGTCTTAATTTCACACGTTAAGATAGTCGGTAAGATAAATTCGTTACATAGTGTGCTAGTGACGTAATACGGTATATATGGGGTCAGTAAATTCCATATGGGGATTCGAGCTTCGCTCTCACCCCATATGGAATTTACTGACCCCATATATACCGTATTAGGTCACTAGCACACTATGTAACTAATAATATTTGACTTTTATGAAAAATAAAAAAATCTATATAATATGATAATTCCTGTAAAACGCGAACGAAAAAAAACAAGGAATTGATATTTCATTTTCTGCCAAAAGCGAGTTAACTCCAGATAAACCAAGATAATAAATTGTAGTTCTACAATTGAAACCTGATAAAGCGGTGTTTGAATGGTGTTCCTTGAGATATCTCAATCTGGTCTTGTTGAACCTAAATAACTTTGCAATATTAGCACATACACCTGTAAAGTATTGGAAATATTTTTTGTCTGTGACAGAGAGTATCCTAGTATCAAATGTGGTTAATAAAGATTTTCGCTTTAATTCTAACTTTTTAATGCAGGAATCCAGAAAGGTCTAATGTGTTCAGTTCAGACTCCGTTTAAAGAGATGTACTCTAAGACTTAAATAAACCTCCGCCAGAGACATATTGTAGACACCATCCTCTGCATGAGTCACGTGAGTACAAAAGTAAATAGTACTACGCATTTTTCGCTAGAATATAGGACTTAGAGAAAAAAAACTCACAAACATTTAAGAAATGACCAAAACACTTTATTATATAGATAACAATTTTCCTACAAGAAAGTCCCTGATGTGTGGTCTTTTAAACGAATATGGCGTTTTATTTGAACTGAAAACATTTAAATTAATTTAAAGAACTTTAAATAAATTCATGCTGACCAATTGTACGTAATTCATGAAGCAGACTGACCAGAAATAACTCAGATTATATACAATTATTTAAAGGTTTCATTATACGTTTTAGTTCAATTTTTAAGTCTGATAATTAGCTCATATGCGATCTTCCTCTTTTTTTAATTCCTATGTCATAAACATGGAATGCATTTATTTTATATATTATGACTAATCCTATTAACCCGATGGTATCTCTAACTTAAAAGTTACAATGTTATTGCGGCCTGCTCCATACGTTGTCCTTCTAATATATGTTAAAAATGTACATGTGACTGTGTCACTTGATCTGTTGTGAAGAGTTGTCTCATGGGCAATCATAGTTACCACATCTTCTTATTTTTATATGTAAATCACTGAACAGCTTCTAATTTTAAATACTACAAACTAAATGTTTCCTTATGCTTGATACTTTCTTTGGTTCCACTTGATGTAATACAACGTAAGCCTTACTTTAAACTGATTTCCAAACGTTACGGTATCCTTCCGCTGTGATTTCAGACCAAGTAGTCTTTTGAGAAGTCTTGTTTTGCTTCTGGACTTTGGTTTGACTATATAAAATGCTGCCACAGCTCCTCGACGCTCAATCTGTATAATACAACAAATTCTAAACGACTTTGACAGGATTAGTAACTCTTGTGCAATTAAGTTTGAAACTTTATGATACACGAAAAGTCGTCCATGATAACATAATATAGGGCCGTCAAAATGGTTAACGACATGCAAATTGAAGTCTGTTTCTTTTGTACCAATATGAGAATATACATTACAGTTCAGTATACATTTTTCAACGCTAATAATAACATGTTTAATTTCCTTTATTTTATTTGGTTAAAAGTGCATGACTATTTATATATTTGAGAAAAGCAAATAAGTTGTCAAAGTAGACCTACGCAAAAAAATTTAAGTAAATCTGGTCCAATAGATAAGATAGATTACAGAACGAATTTTATTTTTCGATTCGAAAATATGATTATGATATTCACCTCTAGATGTTCCAAAGCTTTAACCACCTCAGTAATAATATTTTCAGTACACCCCTGTCTAAAATTAGCCACAAAAGCCGCACTTTTCCTCTTCATAACTAAAAAAATAACATCCTGCAGATATACCAGGTATTTACATGCCCCCTCAAGTTCCCAGTCTTTGTTGTCTGTGGCACTATGTATAGGAAATGTTATTAAAGGATTTCCAGCTAAATCCGTACCACCTGCGAAACAAATAAGAGTTAGTAATATATGTCGCGAATAATAAGACAGCAATCCAACAACACAGGCCAAATATTTATAACGAGGTCGATGGTACTGTGGATTAATGAGTATTCGTTGGATGACAATTTTCATTTGAAAAAAATATGTCGCTTGACAGGAAAACGTTCTTTTATATAATATTTGCCTTTAATATGCTTATACCTGGCAGTTTTCTTTAATTCTACTATAAGCTATTGTTTTTTTTTGGTTTTTCCATCTTTATCAAAGAGACATTGCCATGATGGGTAATTATTGTGTGTTTATTATGTCTCTAGAGCAAGAACATACATTGAGGGGGTTGATGTCTGACAACACCTTGAATGGTAACAAAATATGGCAAAGTAATGCGTCTGTTCGTAGAACATCTCAAAGGGTTGTTGTTGTTTTATTTGATGTTTTTGTCAATTTTTTAATTTGATGTCTATATTAAATTCTAAACGTTTTTGTAGAATTCTTTCACAAGTTGTCTGTATTAGGTTGATTTATAAATTGGCATATTTTTTGACATTTTGACTTTCGTGAGTACCGTGTATTAACGTTTAGATGTTGTTTTTTTTTCTTTGGGGGGGGGGGGGGGGGGTATAGTTTTTATGTTAGGCTATCGTCTCACTGACCATCTTTTGTGATAATCAAAATAAATCTTGCATTTAAGAAAAAGGAAAACATATATACATGTAGTTCTGAAAAAACAAAACATTAATTGCATTTACCGTGCAGTTAGAAACACTAGTAATTAACATACTAGGTAAAAAAAAATATAATACACAATAAAAATTAGTACTGGAAATTATCAGCAAATAACTGATAAACAAAATAAAT
This sequence comes from Mytilus edulis, assembly GCF_963676685.1. Lineage (NCBI taxonomy): Eukaryota > Metazoa > Mollusca > Bivalvia > Mytilida > Mytilidae > Mytilus > Mytilus edulis. The sequence continues at coordinate 27,488,042 of NC_092350.1, forward strand.
TATTTAAATAAAATCAACAAAAAATGTAATTAGAAAGTGCCGTTAATGTAGCCTAAAATTGACCTGTGTCCACCACATATTTCAGTTGAAGATGTTGTTATCATAATCATATGAAATTGTCGTTATCAATCATTTAGTTTTGATAACTAGACAAGACTTTACCGAGGAATGAATAAATATTTACTTGTTTTGAACTTATTTCACCTTAATGTGGAAATAAATAGGTATATCGGATTCAAATATTTATCCATGTATTCTTCTTACATAATTGATTACATCCCGGATGAGAAAGTTAAAATTATAAATTCCAATTACATAACTACATGTAGTAGAAGATAAATCTAAATACTTTTGCACATAAACACTTATAAAAGAAATGACGAATATCTACATTTTTATATATTATTTTGTTTATACCCATTTTGTTACCGATAGTGAAATTGCCTACTTTTTTATGTGAACTATGCGTTTACATGCGAAAATTCGGAAGTACATAATTCTTGAGATTCAAAAATGAATGTTGATTTTTTTTTTTTGTGTAACTTATATTTCTTGGGTTGATTTCTTATTGATATTTAACCAAAATATCCTTGTATTCATATACATAATACAAAATTGAGAATGGGAATCGGGAATGTGTCAAAGAGACAACAACTCGACCAACGAGCAGACAACAGCCGAAGGCCACCAATGGGTCTCCACACTGCGAGAAAATCCCGCACCTAGAGGCGTACTTCAGCTAGCCCCTAAACAATAATGTGTACTAGTTCAGAGATAATGGACGTCATTCTAAACTCCGAAATATATAAATGAACTAAAATTTAAAATCATACAAGACCAACAAAGACCAACATGCATGCATTAAGGAAACAAATTATTTACATTTCTTTTTTTATATAGAATTAGTGTCGATACAATATAGAAAAGTAAGCGAAGAATGCAAAAATTGAATAATATTTTATAAAAGATATGTATTTTACCTGAAAGGATGGCGATCTTAGATTTGAGTAGTTCTGGTTCTATTGCCCCGTTCTCTCGCTGCATCCTCTTGGTGGAGGCTTTCCTGTATTAAAAATTGTTGTTTTACATCAGTATACATGAATCATATATTTCATAGCAATCAATTAACCACCTTTGTGCAATTTGTAAACATTGTTTTGCTTATGTTTTGCAGGGGTGTGATTCATATGAACAATGACATCGTTTTTTTTTTAATTTCTAAATCTAACTTTCATGGGTTAATAAAATATTGTAATTGTAAAGACTTTTAAAATCAAGACAGAAACAAGCCATGTTATTATATACACGTAGAATTGACAAACCTTTCTTATAGTCATAAAAACATCGAGTTTAAAATTATAATACATGTTATTCTTAAAGGAGACGTATTACACCAAAGGACCAAATCACATATCTTAAATCGAAGAGAAACACTAAGACGAAAAATGACTATCAGACACACAACAGTCTACAACAGAAATACGAAAGAAAAGAATGAGCAACACACATCTTGACCCCAAAACGGGGTGACATGATGTGCTCCGGATGGGTAAGAAGATCCTACCAAATATGTGCCGCCGATCATTTTGATCATAGTTGGTTAAAAAAAAATGAACACATTCGGTAATAAGTCCTGTTAGGTAATGTCGCAATTGATGAAAATTCACTTTCAGAAAATAAGGTGTTGAAGGCAGATCAGTTGCTAAGTGAAATACATGTAGTATACCCACAAAGCAACTCCAGCACTTTTGTAGTATTCTTCAACTTTTGTATAGAAAGATGAATTATTATAACAAAATCAATTAAAAAAATTACCAACAGTGGTGCCAATCAATTTATCTTTTGCATGATTAAAATTCTTTAATTTATCTTGTTTAATAAACTATTTCCTACACTATAAAATAAATATATGTAATAAAAAAGTATTTTTTCAAGATCTTTCTCTTAATTATTCAAACAATTGTATACAAATTATATATGACTTTTTATCCTAACAAATTTATGACTTTCAGTCCTGTGACTTTCTGTCATTTTACCGATATACATGCATACATACAACGATGGCATATATCATATATATACAATGATGAATATGATAAAAAAGAGGTACATTTACAAAATGATTAGAAGTTTACTAATAAACGACGATATGATATATATATTTTTACTTTAAAATTTACATTACAAAGTGTAAATAATCTTCTTAAAATTTTCAAGCATGTCGAGTATCTAGTAAATAGATATGTACTTATTTTGCATGTCATATGTTTGCCTCAAGGATCACTAAAGATGAATTAATTGCCTAAATACCCACCTGGTACAGTTAATTTGGTACTGTTATTGTTATATTAACGACTCCAGGAAACGAACGATCTGGCACTTTTAACTAGTAAAAACGCTTTGACGCTACGCGCGATGTTCGTACCTCATTGGAAATTCGGTGTTGTTGGCAAGATGCAAGTCCAAAATATATAATTGTGTGATATCATATTCATTGCTATTGTACGTATTTTAAAAAATAACGATTTCTAAAATAAAAACGAAAAAAATAATTGTTGAAACTATGTTTTATGCTGCAATCGACAAGCTTAATTTAAAAAAAAAACGGCGATTTTTAGGTTGTCCCGCGTAACATATTTCATTTATTGTAACCACTAAACTATAAGTTTCGTCAAAACTATTTAATATTTTGAAAAACGATTTTTTCCATTATTAAACAGAATGGTTCCCCCAGTCTTTTATGCATTTTTATGACGTTATGATGACGTCATAGAAAAAAACCGCGTTCCATACAACAAGGGCAAATCTGTCCCGTGGGGAAAAAAAATTGGGATTCCAGATTTGAGAATCAAAAAACATTTATCTAAAATAAAAAAAAGTTTAGTATTTGCTTAATTTTATGAATTTAAAGACAAATATCCTGAAAAAGGATATATTGTAATTTATGACCGATTTTTCAAAGGCTTACAAGTTTGTCGCACCGCCATTTTTTGACGTAAAAACGAACTCAACTCAAATTTACGTCAATTGTTTGCATATCACTGCTCTTATAATGGTAGAATTTTATATTTTTTTTAAATGTTATTTTTCTTAAATTTTCAAAAAACTAAAATACATCAATTTTCGATAAGTAGTTAAAAAGCACCGTCGATTTTGCCGAGTCTTACAAGAATGTCGCACTTGCTTAAAACAACGTTTCAGTCGAATTTTCTGTTTGAACGTTACGAAGTATTCGCGACGTTGTGTTACGCTTACATGTACGAACATCGCGCGTAACGTCTTTACATTTTTCATAATCTACTGAAGAAGTAAGAAAAAAATAAGATGTGGAATGATTGCCTATGATACAATTCTTCATCAGAGACATTTTAAATGTTTTTTACCTACATACATTCACTCAAGAAGATCATGATACTCGGAACCAATAGCATTATGACATACAGTACCGTATGCGCAGAATCAGATGCACCCCAACCATGTTCACTCTTTGACCAGTTGCTAACCAAAAAATCTCTCTTTAAACAACCATTTTTCATTTATGCAGTTAATATTCTGTCAGTATATGAATATATAAAGATATGGGGTATACGTCAGGGTGACAGTAACCCAAGCAAAATAAACATAGAGAGCAATTTCTGATACCTTCAACAATAGAAGGTGTCTTTAACATAAGCCAAGCTGTAATTCGTACAGAATCTTATAATGGTTGTCGATAGGTTTAACAGAAAATATAAATTACCTTCAGTCAATCAAATTCCAAACATAACAAAACAATAGAATGAAATTCAAAACAGTGTGGCTGTGGCCATTGATTGACACATTAAATTCATCCATTGACTGGGACAATTTACGTGAACGTTTGTCTGTAACGACCACTGTTCACGACGCACCTACGATAGACATTTAAACTGTGGGGTCACCAAAGGTTTCTTAACGCCTTTAATTATAAAGTAATTCGAAAAAATAATCAGGAATAACCTTTATGTTTTGATTTATATAATTGGTATAAATCAAAACATCGTGTTATTTCTGATTAATTTTTTCGAATTACTTTATTGAGGTGTTGAGAACCTTTGGTGACCCCATAGTTTAAGTGTCTTTAAAAAGTACATAGTGATCAGTGGTCGTTACATACAAACGTTCACCTAAATTGTCCCAGTCATTGGATGAATTTAATGTGTCAATCAATGGCCACAGCCACACTGTTTTGAATTTCATTCTAAGATATATGAAAACCACTAACATGGTTTCTAACTTTAAAACAGAATCGTAACCCTCGGCTTGCAAAGATGGCAAATGAATATAATTTATGACGAGAGCAAAGTATTTTTCATTTCGATCCTCTTTGCTTTATAGCTCAATAAGTACACCAGTAATGCTAAAAGATTTACATGCAAATGAAATTCTGTAGATGTATTGCTATAGTATTATCTGTTGTGCAGTGACAGTTATACACGTGAAGGGTGTACTTATATTGATGTTTAAGATACATGTTTTTCGATGAATATATCTAAATATACTGGAATTGCATTTTTTAAGCAACCAGTTCTTCTATATACTCATCACCTTTATTAAAATGTTTGCTTTATTCACATGTTGTAAGTACCAGTTTTGTATATAATATGCATGTAATAAGGACGGGAACTTCAGGATTTATATGACGAGTTTATCAATATTCCCTGTGAAGCCCGAAACAAATTTAAGTTAAACTGGAAAGTCATGATTTTAACATGAACTCTCATTCTGTTTTTCGGTTTTGGGCACAGAAATTATAAGCTCACATGCCCTGTCAGGCTAACAAGTCAAATTGCAGGGAATTTTTTTCTCCAGCATGATAATATATGAGAATACATAATATATATATATATATATATATTGTATAAAGGTTTGAAGGTACAATTTTTTGTCCATGACTCATAAGGTACTGGCTATTTGTGGAAATATCGTGTGTAACCTTTGGCAATTATGGTCATAGATGTTTTGGTGCCAAAAATTTGCGATTTGTATTACCTGTAGGCTTCACATGCTTTTTCTCTTATTTGTAATGGTCTTAATTCTTAAGGAGATATTGGCAAGGGCTTTTTAATTCAAAATCACCAAATTATTAAATTTGTTATCACTTTTGGTCTCTCAATGTTTGTTTTTTACGCGCTTTTTTCGTTTAAACTTAGCTCGGAGACAAATAGTGTACTTTCCACGCATATGCCTATGATAATAAAACTTGACGTTATGGTCTCCTTTTGTTTTAAACGACAAATGATTAATTAAACCATTTAACATAATCCCCTGAAGGATAGGTCACAAAAACTCTTACTTCTTTTTAAGAAATAGATTTATGTGTGACGTATAAAACTGTAAACTATTTAGACAATTTGTGTATTCATTCATATTAACTGTCAAATAACAATTTAATAGACGCGTTAGGCTTAAAAATGTGGTGTAAAAAGGTGTCACTGCGTTAAAAAAAATAGATATATTAAGGGTGCATTTAGACTTTTTAAACGATATTAAGACTTTCGCACATTTCAAGCATAAAACTAAATATCAAGAGGAGTTTAAAACAATATAACTACCAACGGCAACCTCTAGAGGCTGTCAAATACTCTTTATAGAAGACGTGCTTTCATAATCGCCGTATTTCTTTTATATACGTTTTCCAAATTATTTACTTTTCATGAAAACGGTCGAAAACTACGACAATGAAACAATTCGGTGCATTTAATGTGGATACATGTATAACATATATCCCGCATTTTAAAGTCTCAATTATCATTTTAAAACAAACGTTTATATCATGTATGTAACATGTTACGATTAACTTGATGAATGCTAGCCATCTATTATTATTAAGTGTGTACATTTATCATCTTGATACAAGGAATTAAAACCAAATTATGACAAAAGTAAGAGTATCTGAAATAATGGGTTAGGAATAATATAATTATCAATAGTGTGTCCCAGGTTTAGAGCGATTTTCAAATTAGTCTTGTTTTTACTTCTAGTTGATCTAACAATATTAAGTGGTTTAAATTCCAGGAAAATCGAATTAAAAATATTTTAAAACTCCATACCTGCTTCCACGCTTCATATCTCCTATTTTATTTCCACTAAATATTTCATATCTTCCTGATCCAAATTTTACGTATTACAAACCACCGCAAACATGACAAAAATCGCCCCATTGGTTACAGATTATTATTTGATGGTAGTAAATAATTGTCCCTACGGGCACCTGTAGTTATTACCTGTAAACACTAATTTTATTACCTGCTAAGACAATATACATGTGTATATGATGTGTATTATTATAAACAAAAATGACCACAATGATTTTTTGCAATAGCTCACATGAAAAGCAATGTGACAGGGAAACAACAGCTTCTTTTAATATACTTATGTCTGATGTTGCTAAATATACAAGAATAATGAGATGTGGTATGATTGCCATTTTTCAAACTTTTCACCAGAATAATGAGATGTGGTATGATTGCCATTGTTCAAACTTTTCACCAGAGTCCAAATTACGTGGGTTGAAGCAACAATAGGTCATCGTATATATGATATATCCTTATAGACACGATTTTAAGTAGAAGATTAATCATTTGCTCCCTAAATATACAAATTTTAGACAAATACCAGTATCCTTATTATGATGATATATACTAAACAATGAATTATTCAGAAATAAAGGTTCCAAATCGCTTAGGAATAATTGACCATAGAGGAATTTGGCCTCTTTTGTTTATATGGCTCCTAATGTTTTTACATATTTACAAATACTTAGTCTATACATCCCTGGATTTCAAATATTTATGGTTCCTAGTGCAGATATCTCAATAAAAGCGTATCGGACGCACAAAATCTATAAAAAATTAAATAGCAAAATTAATATTTTCTTCAAGAAGATATCAAGTATTGAGTAGAAATATAATTATTATACTAGGGCAAATACTAAACGTCGAAATAGGTATCATGGACTTTAATATATATATTTTAATTGGATATTTATATAAAAAGTCAACAAACGGCAACCTGAATGTCCGGTCAAGTTTGCATTTTAGAACTGGTAAAACTGATAAGAGATTTATATAGATGGATATGGGACGCGGAGGACAGCAAAATGTCAGGTTTACTTATTATTTTTTTCCTGCAATGCATGTGCTTACATGATAATATAAAGTCAAGATTGTTTTTTCGATTCGTCCTCGTAATCTGCAATTATTTGCGAAGCGCGAAACAAGACAATATTGTTTTCCATTGTGATTTATATCGGTCAATGATTTTTCGCTTCACACTTGGTAAGAAGTGTGACTTAAGAATTCGGCAAATGTTTCAAAGGACTTATAAAAGGAAATATATAAGCAAGATAGAAAGTAAGCCGTTGTGAGCATTTCAAAAGTCGAAATTGTTTTCCTTGTAAATCACTATATATGTGTCCTAAAATCGCCAACGGGTAATTAGATAATTTCAGACAATTTACAAGTTTCGACAAGTTTAGGCGTTTTTTCACATAATTGTTATTTCATGAATATTCAGGAATCTCACATTATTGCAAAATCAATAAAATTTTATGACACAAATTCCACAATGTTCGTAAAAGACGTCGCCAAAATAAGATACAAGGGTTTGCTTTCTTTATATATATATATATATGTCTGCATTCTTGTAAAACATATTACACTCTTTTGATTATTAGCTATAAGGAAATGTGGAATTAGTGCCAATGGAACAACTCTAATGCTTGGTAATGTGGAATGAGTGCCAATTGGACAACTCTAATGCATGGTAATGCTACAGCGCAGTTACTAATTGTTAAGGCATACTGTGAACAAACAAAAATTATTTATTCAGTTAATAATTAACCTACTTATAGATATATATACAAGATCCGCGCCAATCAGGTGACTAGAGATCGAACATCGATCTGTCATATGTCTATTTTATGTTTATAGGATTTGTTAATGTGATATATTGACAAATATTGACAAATTCCTTCATATTTAATATTTTCACTTAGAAAATCAGGTCATTTACTTATATTTCACGTGTTTGATGGAAAATGCATCTTTGTAAGCAAATTGTAGTTTCATCTTTTTTCCATTTTTCTATGGTTATCGAACTAAAGTCACGCATGCAATACGATGTTAGAATACATATATTCTTGTAAGTGCAATGTTAATACATGTGCATGTACATTTGATATTAAAATGGAAAGATTTTTTCGAAGGATTTAAGGCAACTCATATATGCAGTGACCTGTACATGTACCAGCTGGAGCATCATCTAAAACCGTAACACATAACATTTATGGAAGCTACCAAAAAATAAATTTGGTAACGTGTCTGAATAATCAAAATATTGTTACAAACGTTCCTAAAGATTTTCACTCACTAAAGCGACGATGAGGTAAAAAATTAGACGCTAAATGTACCTCTACCAATAGTACAATATCTGTTCTTTTCCATCTGATTTATTTTAACTAATTTTTCATTTTAAGTCGCTTGGCAATAGATTTTAACTCAAAGAGAAGCAACTGTAACTGCTAATACATATGGTTGTTTTCAGTTCAAACAAGAGTTTTTCAATTTCCTAGTTATAACATTTTTCCTATCCCTTTCTATAAGATTCGGGGAGTAAACATTATTAATATAACAATCCACTCACTTTAGATAGTAAAAATTAAAAAATCAACAAGCGGTTGTCAATAATAATAGCTTAAACTAGTCCTTAGTCTTTTGACAACTTGCCCTCCCCCCCCCCCCCCCCTAAAAAATATATTATTAAATTGGATATTAGGCGGTTTGTTGTACGTGTAGATAAAGGCCATGCAAAGCCACCTCAAGATGTTTTAAATATGTGTCTAATGTGGTCTTTCTATTGAATAGAGTAGCTTGTACATGTATCTGTTTCAAGCTAAAGTAATTAAAACAGCTAAAATTAATGTTGCAACTCGCACAACCGTTTTTTGTTTCATTTTCATTTAAAAAAAAAAGTTATCATAGAGAGCATTTTACGGCGCAGTTACCTATAATTGCTAACATCCACTTTATTTTAACTTTGGTTGACAGTTGTCTCATTGACAATCATGCACTCCTTATTTCTATATTCAAAATGTATTGAATTACACCGGTTACATGATACAAAATTAAGAATTCGGTAAGAAAAGAATCGGTAAGACTTGAGTGAAAGGTTTTATATACGTACAATCTAGTACAGCGATATACGTGGTTTTTAGTGACTAGTTTGTATAACTATATAATTACATTAGATGTATGTTTCATTACAATACGTTATTCTGATTGGCTAACTGCACATCATGTGTTATTCCTTAAGCAGTTGTTTCACTCAATAAAACTTCTCATTCATGATGACACGAGGTCCCACAATAAAGTGCACAGGAAAATAAAATCAAAACTTGATAAAAGGCGTGTTTTCATGATCCTATAGGTAAAAATCATGGTAATTATAAGTATTGAATGCTTTTTTTGTAACTTTATAGGGTTGTAAAAGCGTTGACCGTGCGCACATTTTAAGTATGAAGCGCTTCCGCGCTTCATACAAAATGTACTTCGGTCAACGCTTTTACACCCCAATAAATTTACAAAAAAGAGCATTCAATTCTTAAATATAGCTATGCGTTTATCATTTAAAGATCAAACTTAACCTTCACTCTTTTATCTTCTTTCCACTGATTGTTTCAAGTGAATTAGGGCATTGACACAATTGGTGCCAAAATGAATTTATTTTGGCAGATTACTTGTATGTGCTTACTTTTAAAGACTGTAAAGTCTACATTCAAAAATGAAGACCTTAAGAGCGGACTAAGCAACCAAGATGGTACAATATCATTTCAGCAATTGAGACAGTTAGACGAAAAATTGACGACTAAATTTCATTCAAAATTCAGGGAAATGGAATATGAACACCACCTTCAGTCGCAAAAAATAAAAAAAAGTCGAGGAAATTCTTCTGCAGCAAAATAAAGAAATCAATCGTTTGAAACACGTGGAGGGGACTTTGCAGGTAGAACGAAAGAAGACAGCAAAACTTATAGAAACTGTTGAACATTTAACATTCGCGTGTAACATATACAAAAAGGACAGAAGCACCAACCATTCAGATATTGTCCGCACTAAAACTGGTCAACATTTCGAATCGGAAGCCGTTTTCGGACAATCTAATCCTAAAAGTCTAAGCAAAGAAGGCGACAAATTCAGTAATGTAGAATATGAAGAAAACACAATGACTGTTAGTAATCAAAAGCGGGAAGAAAATGAAAATACGGGTAAATAGAAATAAAGTTCTGACTTTTTAATAGATGAATCAACAATGTTGTGTCAATACTAAAACATTTATTTAGTATGCAGTTAGAATTACAAAATTGTACAAATTGATAATATGCAGACATTACTAATCTGACTACTAGTATTTAATATATATGTTAGACTCATTATTGAAGGCCGTGCAGTGACATTTAGTTGCTTACATGTATGTCATGAGTACTCCCAATTTTAAGAATAGTATAATATGATTAATTCTAAAGGTGGGTTTATACTTCGGTTGCGATGAGCGATGCGACGAATATTTCTGTCGCCAGGTAAAACGCAGCGACTGTCCGCGACAACGCGCGATAACGCGCGGCATCGCTTCTATCGCTTACAAAAACCATTAACGCAAGGTCAATCGCAAACTTTCGTAAGCGAGTTGAAATTATTTCAACTTCATAGCGACATCGCTACACTTTTTATGTAAAATAAATAGGTTAAAAGGTTAACAAGCACATGTTCATTCCAATCATGGCATCGAAAAAGACGCAGCCGGGGTTTGACAGAGAAAAGCTGATCCATCTTGTAAGGGATACAACATGTTTATGGGATCCATCTACTAAGGAGTATATGGACTCCGATATTACACAGTCAGAGTGGCAAAGAATTGGCGAAGAGATGGGTATACCAGGTAGGATCTTTAATTTGATAAAAACTGAAACAAAAAGGGGTACCGATGTGCTTTGATAATCCCTCAAGGGATAATCCGCATATTGAGTACCTCATAGTATATAAAATCAGAGACGTATATCTTTTTATATGTTTCTGATTACTGGTAAATATGAAGGATAGGTACGTTCCTCTCTTCATACATCACAAAATTATGTAAAGACAATGCGGCTTTGACAATTTCTTTACTTTTCTCTGGAGTTGCCAAAATGGGTCGCCTAAATATCCTCCAGCGGCTTGCAAGTATTCCAAAAGCATTTTCAATAACCCGTCTTGCCCTTGACAATCTATAATTAAAGATCCTCTTCGTATACTCTAACTGTGTGCCCCTATGCAATGTGGGAAATTCCAAGTACCACTGAATCCTTCCTCAATATTTAACCATTCTTGTCCTGTAGTTGGTGCTTTCAGATATTCTGTGTTGAGACTTCGCCATATTGCATTGCATACTTCAGAAATAGCGTTACAAACAGTTGATTTGGATACCCGGTAAGCAAGAGCTATCGAAGTTTGGGAATCTCCAGAAGCTAGATATCTGCAACAGAGCAGTAAAGAAAATCATAAAAGGATGATAAATTTCAAAATATAAGAAAAGTTTATTTTCTTTACTACTAATACAAGAATTGAAAACGAAAAATTATGTAAAAAATTCCACGTTATTTAAAAACGACATGCACCAGGCAAAATTATGCTTAATACTTTAAATGGTAGAAAACAGTCGTGCGACTTTCTACTTGTTAGCACATATGGCACAAAGAGACCACAGGGCCTTGCGAGCTTGCAAGCACTGGGAGTCTGTAGTCGTTTGTCATCGTTATCTATTTTAACCATACTCGCCTCCATAATTACTGAGCCAATTACTAGGCCAGATATTTATTTTGCAAAATTTGTGATGAATGGTTACGTACGTAGGGTCATAATAGAGATTTCCAATAAAATGACATACGTACCTAACTCGACGTACGCACGTAACGGGACCGGTTATTGCTAACCAATTAATTTTGTTAAATGCGTTACTCAAGTTTTAACTAAGCATTCCTAAACTATGAAATCCATTCATAATAATTTTTATCAATATCAAATATTTCTAAGATGATGAAAAACGAAAGAAATCATGATTTTTATATATCACGTGACTATTGAGATTCCCGCCTAAACTTCACTGTCATAAGACCACGTATATATACGTATCTTTACCTATCATACGATTCAATTGAGTTGTCTTTCATGGTTTTGACAATGACTTTGATTTTCAGATATACTTATCTTTGCAAAATTAAATGAACCTTTTATTATTTGATATTTGTATTGATTTTGTTTGTCGTTATCAGATAGATTCTTCTTTTCGATTTTTAATGTTTTATAATATTTAATTTCCGTGGGTATTAATTTATATAGATTTTTTCGTAATTTCATAAAAAATGAACTCAAAATGTTAATCAGAACGTGTCTCTGTTAAAGTTGATAACTGGGATTGCATCATACTTTATTAAGTATCATTTCAAACGTTCTCTTCTTCTGCACTTAATCTCCACAATTTACAACTTCTAAAAAAAAATTCAACAGGAAAAACGTACGTCAACGGGAAGTGAATATTTAAAAAAAAACATTAATACAGGTCATGTACTTCTTTAAATTTTAATAGTTGACATATACTTTTCTTTAAAATAAAAGTCAACGAACATTAAAAAAAGAAAATTGTAGTTGATAATAATGTGTGTAAATAAATGTGTACACCAATTCGTTATATAGATTGTAATTTGGAAGGTGTACTTGATTAGCAAGTGATGACTAATAATCTGCATTGACCACTGTGGATAGTAAACTATCAACTTATCATAGTACATAGTAATTGGCTAAAAATATCCTGTACCCAAGTATTTCTGATTAAAAGTGGATGAGAATGTCTATTTACATAGTTGTTACATTTTTGAGACAACTATAATGTCACTTCAGTCTTTACGGGAATTTTCTTTTTACTCGTATTCATCCGATTAGAAGTAGATTCTAAAGCTATCTCATATATTGATTGAGTTTCAATTTTTGTCTCGCTTTGAAGGTATATATATATATATATAAAAGTGACAACTATGCGACAGATCCAATGACAGGATCAACAATAAAGGTGTTACACGACTGAAGAAAATTTTTTTTATATTCATGATTATATACTTATACGAGCAAGAGCAGGTATTGGTTTACTCGTAAAAAGACTAGTGTGTTTTGATAGTGGTTACACTCTCTAGTTACCTAGCATATGAAAATGCGACTCTTAATTGTCGGGCATGTTTAAAAAGGTATATGTATTAATAATTATAATTAATTTTCATCATCCTCAATATATATGTAATATTTGTCGCTGGATATAAGACATACATCAGTATCATCATCATCATCAGTACTATAGCTTGAGGCTTAATCTTCGTCGTAAGTACATGTATTATATATAGCTGTAGGCTTCTTCGTCGTAAGTATAACGTGAGGCTTAATTCGTATCTAATATTTTAGCCAGATTATGTCGAGAACTTATTTTACGCATGCATCTCTATGATACATAGTTTTTATAAATATCCAAGTTAAAGCCAATGGAGATCGTTTATCAAATGATCATGTCACAATTAAAACAGATAGAAAGGGATTGACTCGTGAGACTGAAACGAAGCATAAAAACAGCTAGCCATTTCTAGTATTTCCAAATAAGCTCCATGTACCGAAATGATAGTATCCACAGCTGCTGAACATTATCTTAAAAAACAACTACAACTAATAAATAAAGAATAATTATCCCGTTTATAATATTGATCAACTATGTCGTACTGTTACACCATTGTCCTAGTATGGATGTGAATGTCCCAAGTCAGGAAACTTTAATTCAGTGCTTATCGTTTGTTGTTGTGTTTTCGGTGATTTTTTTAAACATTAATTTGGCTGTTAGTTTTTGTTGTTTTACATTTGTCATTTTGTGGCCTCTTATAGCTGACTATGCTGTATGGACTTTGTTGAAAGCCCTTCGTTGGACTATAGTTGTTAAAATTTCTGTGTCATTTGGTCTCTTGTGAAGAGTTGTCTCATTGACGATCATACTACATTTTGTTTTTTGTACATCACAAATTAAGAATAAAACATTCATAGACAGTCTAGAAAAGCGAGACCTTTTGTCATGTCAAAAGTACAGAGTATCTGTAGGACCATTAGTGGTCATAAAATTGAGAAAGGAAATGGTGAATATGTCAAAGCGACAACCACCTGACCATAGAGCAAACAACAGCCGAATGCAACCAATGGGTCTTCAATGTAGCGAGAATTCCCGCACCCGTAGGTGTCCTTCAGCTGGCCCCTAAAATATGCATAATAGTACAGTGATAATGGACGTCATACTAAACTCCGAATTATACACAAGAAACTAAAATTTAAAATCATACAAGACTAACAAAGGCCAGAGGCTCCTGACTTGGGACAGGCGCAAAATTGCGGCGGGGTTAAACATGTAACTGTTTAGCAGATTTTATGTATTGCCTATGTGTCCATTAGATTACACGTCACTCAGTATCACATGTCTGTGTTCAGTGAGCTACTAAATCACGGGAAAAAAATCCAATTCAGTATGTAGTCTTAAACTTTTAAATCACATGCGAGATGCCTAATGTTCAGACATTGTTGTTTTTAAAAAGTATTTATCAAAGTCAAATGACAATCATTTAAGGTTTTTTTTCGTGCAATACAATTTGTGATCATGGCCGGATCCAAGATATTTGAAAGAGGGTGTAGTTTTCTATAATTGAATTTATACTGACGAGCGGAGCGATGCAAAAAACAATTTGGACAATTATACGCTAAAAATGATATGGATTTTAAAACTTATTTAGCGATCGAAAAGGGGGAATACGCCCTATACCCCTGTATCCTCGGATGCAAGTTTAGGTATACTTAAACAAAAACCTCGCCCCATAATTTGGTATAGGTAAAGACGAAAAAGTACTTTTGAAAAATATATCATTGATATGAATTTCTGCCCACATCAAATTATCTTCAATTAAATTATAGAAAAATATTATTTTGTTTTAACAGTCGAGTACACCTTTTACATTCGGGTGTGTTGGAATCTACTTTAAACGTTAAATCTTTTTAAAACAATAAAAAGACAACCTTCTCGCTTCGGAATTCGTTATTTTAATATTTGCATGCTAAATTTCGTCTTGGTAGTTTTTAAAATTCATAATTTGAGAAGAACTAAAATATGGGTCAAGTGAAATGACAAGAAATGATGGGTGTGTTAGATTACAAGTTGCTAATTTACTTGTTCCATTATATTATTTGTGTCAATAAAATCATTTAAAGTTTAATGACAAAATATTTAAAGAGTAAAACAATTAGTTGGGGTTGATTTTTACTGACGGTATATTCCAGCAAACAATGCGTGTTCAAAGAGCAAAACATGCATGCAGTGTATGCTCCCTTCCGTCATGCTTCAATGCAGTAGGACGAAATACGTTGAGTTAGGTCGGTTATGTCGAGTAAAGTCATTTTATTGGAAATCTCTAATATACATGATAGTAGTAACCGCATTAATCTAAGATAGAATAGAAATAAATTATTGCGAGCTTGGTAGCACTAGGAGTCCGTCGTCGTATGTCATCGTAAACTATTTTAACCATCTTCGCCTCCAGAATAACTGGCCCAATTACTCCGCAAGATATTTATTTTGCAAAAATTGTGATGAATGGTTACGTACGGAAGTCATAAATGGACACACACAAAAATAGAATTAATCCGTGATCTCGGATTGATAATCCGTGATCCCGGTTTAGTAATCCGTGATCTTGGTTAAATAACTCGTTATCTCAGTTTGATAATCCGTGATCTCCGATTGCTTATCGGTGATCTTGGTGTAATAATCCGCTGTCTCGGATTATTAAACCGAATTCATGGATTATTTAACCTAGAACACGGATTATTAAACCGAGATAACGGACTATCAAAACGAGATCACGGATAATGAATCCGTGATCTCGGATTATAAATCATTAACAATCCGATATATCGGATTAATTAAACTTTTTATGAGTCCCTTTATGGCTTTCGTATCATGATAGAACGTAAAATGCCATTTGTTAACATGCATGAATGTACTTTCAACATCATAATTATATAATTATTGAGCAAATATATAAATATACAAAAAAATACAGATGAGCGATTACAGGCTATCATTACACTCTAGTTTATTAGCGAGACCATTTTAAAATGTTTGTTTATAGGACTTCTGAAACAGCACACAAAGGTTACAGTACGGACATCTACACCAAGTCCTGGTTCATACCGAATGGCAAGCATTAAAATGACCAGAAATTACCAGTGTAAACAACTAAAATGGGAAAACTAACAGGCGGTCAAATCTATACACAAATGAGAAATAACCATGAATTACACGAATAATGACATAAGATGATAATGAGAGGAAAGCGCATATAACATGGAAGATACAAGTAGTAAAACAAAGATTGATACATTTGCACAACTATAAACAACTACGGATAAGAGTGATACTTTACTTAAAACAGGAAATAAGACAACCTGTTAAGTATTAAATTGAGAAAAAAAAGTAATAAAATAACCATCACAAATAACCCATCCATCACTCCCGCGGAAAACTGGGCATATGGAGAATAATATAGTATATTTGGATAACTACTTTTGATAAAGGACATACGTGTATACATATGATAGTTTGTCTGTGATCGTAAACGTGTACTAACTTCAATAAATTTGTAGATGGATAACAGGTTGGACAAAAGTATGTGTAAAAAAAAATAATTGAGGTCTATTCAATCGAATAGTCAAATATAAATATAGGAATGCAATACATGTTGAAAGTAAGTAATTCGGTTTCAATTGGAAAGTCAAAGCACTGTAAGCGCTATAAGTACAACTATTAAAAAAAATTGAAGACGATAGTTGAAACAATGGTTTCAACCAATAACCAGTGTGTCATTTTTTTTTTGCAATTCTGGTCAACTATATGTATAATCTGTGATGTAACTTGCCAGTATGATTATCAAAATACATGTACCAGTGTCTTCTTTTCATATACATTGTTTTACATGATTGAAAACATGAATATGTATTCGAAGAAAATTATGCCACATTCAATATATCTTTAGTCAGTTTTTTTGATATTTTCAATAGTCATTGTAATATGACGTGATTCTTTCGCTTTGTGAATAAACCATACTCTAAATCCAATAAAATTAGTTCGCACATGCGTTCAAAATTCCTCCCACGGAAAAATCACATTGCCAGTCGTTTATTTGTGTACAAACAAAAAAGGGAGCTCGAGGTTCGTGGAAAAGCCTACACATACGCTCTACACTTTAAACACACTGGACATAGACATAACCTTAATTGTTCTAATTAGAATCGAAATAATTTATGTAAGCTATTCTTTATTGTAGTTTTGAACATGGATAGGCAATATATTCGTGTTATTTTAGCCCTCTATATCGCTCGGGCAAAAATTATCACGAATTTAATGCCTACCTATGTTAAAACTACAATTAAGTATAGCCTGCATCAATTATTTCTTAATTTTAATCTTTTGACTAGGCTTTTAATAGGCTTATAACACAAATATTGTTTTTTTTTGTGTTTGATGCCCTGCATGCAAGACTTTTATAAAAAAAAAATATCATCGTTTTTCAAGAGCCTTTCATGAGGATAGTCTTTTTATTTCTAGAAAAACATTTTTTGAAAGAAGTAATTTGATTACCGAAACGTCATTGCCAATCTTTCAGTAGCACTGATTGGATACAAATGTGTCCTGGGTCTTTCAAGCAGAGAACATACTTTTCTTGCCAACTTTTCAAAATGCTCCCGTAACATACGAAAGTATAGAATGTGATATTCTGGATCAAGTCTCATTTCCTGCACAAGATTTGTATAGTCTCCTTGTCGTCTTCTTTGGTCCAATATTGATCTTGTGTATTTGGTTCTTTTTCTTCTACTTCTAAGTCTGTTGTACAGCAACCATATACCAGTCATGTGCATCAAATATACATGAACTAAAGAGTTGGTTTCATTTTGTACTATCTTCAATTGATTCTCCATTTTAAATAGCTGTTTTGTTTACAAAAATCGCTAAGCAACGCGAACTAAAAACGATCGTGGCGACACGATTTTTTAGTATCGCATCGCGTCACATCGCTGCATCATTTTGTCGCATCGCTACGCCTTCGATAGCATCGCATCGCTTGTCGCATCGCTGCCGCTACCGAAGTATAAACCCAGCTTAATGCAACAAAGTTTGTAACGTTCATCATTTTTATTAGATAACGTCATTAATTTTCATGGCATCAATTGTAACGCGTAAACTTAATTTGCGACCATCAAATCACCAATTAATGCCATCGGAGCTTACTAGTCGAGATTTTCTAGGTAGAATAAGTTTAATATTTTCTTGCATCTGTTTCAATTTTTGTAATTTGTATAGATATAATTTGTCGAACGAAGTGCACGCTCTCATTGCTTTATGTCCCAAAAACCTAGTAAATGTTGCATATTATCATGGATTTGGGACAACATTAGGATGAATACTTGTTTCTTATCAAGTTATTGTTATAAGCAATGATGCAGACGTATTATGGGCATAAAATCCAAATGGTAATTAACATTGAAGGAGAAACAGGGGCTGATCATAAGGGACATATCAAACTTACTCCTTTTATTCTTTGGCATAAATAAAAATATTCGAATTGAAGATTATAATAAGTATGTTATTACAGTGAAGTACAATATTTGAACATTTATTGTTTAAAAAAAGTTGTTATTTCCCTTTGTAGCAAAAAGTATACTTGGTGCTCCTGCATCCACTACTGAATCAACCGTGGCTTTTTACGCCTATATGACTCATAACGAAAATAACATTGGGCCACACCATAGTCTCATCTTTGATCATGTGGAAACTAACGTGGGTAGCAGCTACAATCATTATACTGGAGCATTATCGGTGCCTATCGCAGGAGTATACATGTTTACATATACCATATTTATGGAGATTGGCGGCTATGATTCTTTTGAAATCTCTATCAACGATGTAGCCCGCGGAAGTATATTTGTTGATAACAACAGAGCTACTCAAAATGCTTACACAGGGTCAACAGGTGTTGCCATTTTAGTTTTAAACCAGGGGAATGCTTGTGTTATACGTACGCATTCAAATTATCCACATGGCAAAGGAACAGTTCGCAGTGACGATATAATGCGTACTTCATTTAGTGGAGCAAGAATTGGATCCGCATAGTCTACTGATTTACCTATAATAGATTTCAGAAGTAATGACAAGATAATGGAACTTATGAACTTTTTTTAACGAAAAATAGATTGTTTTTCAGCGATTTTGAAATATAAATAAAGATTAGATTCTCTTATAATCTGGTTTGAATCTTTGAATAAATATTGAATGAGGGAATATAGTAGTTGTCTTGCATTCGTTCCTAATCTCATGTGTGCACAACAGATGCATTGGAAACAAGTGTTCATACCTTATAATTGACGCTATATAACGACCAACTATAAGCAACTAACTTAATGCAGAAAATTAAAGCTTTTAACCCTCTTGCTGCCAAAGGACATTTATGGCTTCTACACTAAAAGCACCATAACTGACGACATTTTTATATGAGGTTATACTGAAACGGCCAATTGTTTCATTCGCAAATAATAAAATATCAAGTCTGAAGAATTTCTCTTTTTGAGATATATACTTCACGGTGGGGAAGATGAAATAAGTAACACAGATCAGTATCTGTAATAGACGATTGCAATTCTTTTCTTTTTCAAAGGCAATTGGGAATGCAGACACACATAAGTTAGACACGATATATAGGCAAAATTTAACGATATTTTTAATTGCAAAATAAGAACACAGACCCTATTAAACTGCCGTACCGGTATACAAAATGAGGGGGATGTGTTATGATTTCTTATGAGACAATTGTCTCCAAAGTTCAAATAAATTGGATGCTAGGTCTTCAACTATGTGAAATAACCCATACCGTATAGTCGGCCATAAAAATCCTGACATGAAAATATGAAATAATTCAATGAGAAAACTATCGGCCTAATTTATAACAAAAATAACATTACGAAACACAAATATGACAGACATGAACTAACGACAACCATTGATCTACAGGCTTCTGACTTAGGACGAGCACATGCGGGGTTAAACATCCGTTTGTGAGCGCTCAACCCTCCCGTGATCTGGATAGCCGGTTATGTGTGTGTGCTTGGACATTGTAAGTTATCCCCCGTCGACTACGATTAATAGGTGAAAGGAGGTAAACGAGACTGAGAAGGCAATCCATGTGAATATGGACAATCATCAACTATCGAGACCTGTTGGATTGTCGCGCACTCGTCATATAAATATTAACTCCAAAGTATTATAGTTCACTAAGACAACTATTATATCAAATAATGAGTAGTATTGATCAGTATATTCATTTCAGAAGAATATTGAAAATTTGGGTTCATTTAAAGAAAATGTATTATTGTTATGTCTTCTTGGCAGAAAAATTTATATTATATTTATTATCGCTTTTTAATGCATAAGCTCGTATATATAATAGTTTTATTGTATTTTATTGATCGATTGTTAATATAGAGATGCAATACGGTATAATGCGAAAACAAGATTGTCTTCGAGTTGTCAGGTGCAAAACATGTATTGTATGTGCCAGGATGGAACAAAAAGGAAAGAAGACGACAGCATCATATCATTAGGCTAAGAAGAAATAAGACAATTATAAAAAAAGAAGATGTATGATTTCCAATGGGACAACTCTCCACAAGAGAACAAAATGACACAGCAATTGACAACTATAGGTCACCGTACGGCCTTCAACAATGAGCAAAGCCCATACCGCATAGTAGTCAGCTGTAAAAGGCCCCGAAATGACAATGTTAAACAATACAAACGAGAAAACTAACGGCCTCATTTTTGAAGAAAATTGAACGAAAAACAAATATGTATTGTATAAATTGGTATCTTTGGCATTTTTTTCAATGAAGAAACGTTTTAAATGTGTTTTAACGAATAAGACACAAACAAGTAAAAAATCAGACAAACAGATAAAGTAATAAATAAAATTTCTTTAGCCGACCTCAAAATCATCCACAGAGGAGGTAATGAGCGATTGAAATTTTTAAAAAGGAAATAAAAAAAAAAAGAAGCTAGTATATACATGTAGGAAATGACGGATGTAATTATACATACAGACAAAACACCAAGACGAACCATGTAATGTTTTGGTCATTCTCAATTTTATTATATGAAAACGAATTGCTACTTCGGTTGTAATTCACGACAATGGCTACCTGCTACCCCCCTTTTTCCCCTGCCAGGCAATTTATATGCTATACAAAAGTCGTTGTAAGTATAATGATGTTATAATTTTGTTATTGTGCGACTGCATTATTGAGATAAAACAATAATGAAAAATCGAACTGTATTGCATATTTTCCAAATTCCGAGCGTTATTAGATTTTTTTAATTTGTTTAAACACGCTTTGAAAACATACATGTACTTTCATTAGATTTTTTTTAGCTTAAGTACTGGTCTAGTGTAAATATTCAAAGCCAATGCGTCATAGATTGAATCACATGTAAAATTTTAGAGGTTTTCAAATTTTTAATATCAATAAATGTTGACATTAGTTTTAATCAAAATTAAAAATATATAAAACATAAAGGTTATAATATACATTGTAATTGTTGCATTTATAACGTTTGCATTTTTACTCAAATATCTTATAATTTGTGTCACTTCTTTCTTCAATTGTGAAATCTCTTATAAAGCAACTATCCAATACACTTCTAGGTAAATATTAATCTAAAATGAAGTTATTTTCTATTACAAAATTGGTTTCATTTGAGTAACAAGGACTTATATATTAAATATATATAGTGTGTTCACTTTACCTTTACAATTGTCGCATGTTTCCTTACAATAACAAGTAAAAAGTTAATACAACATCTGTCGCCATGCATTGATCTCGTAAAAAATGAAAACATATAATCAAAAGTGATTAGTTTTAGTCGGTTTCATTATATATTTTTATATTGTTTATCGTCCACGTATATTAAACTGTCAAATAAAATAAAGCTTCTTTAATTTTATCATCAAACTAAGAATTTGGGATATTTTGCCAATGCAAGAACTCTCCACTAAAAACCAAATGACATAGAAGTCTATTCAGTTTATTTATTTCTACATCTTTAACACTGAAAACGTATGAATCATAAAGTAGACCTACCTAAACTACCCATTTTTAAGTTCAAGAAAGACACTGAACACATCATGGCTAAACAGCAATTTAAAAAACTCTTTACAAAAAAATAAACGTTCACATCTTCTTATTTTTAGATTTCAAAGCATGATTTACTAAATATAGAGAGACTAAGTAAAAGTGAGACAAAAGATTCCAGAGAGACATTCAAACTCTGAGGTCGAAAATAAACTTACAACGCCATGGCTAAAACAGAAAAGACACACAGACAAACAATAGTATACAACAGTGGCGGATCCATATTTTGTTTTATAAGAGTGGCCCAATAACTGCCCAAGATGGGGCCCCTCCAGTCATGCTTCAGTGAATCCTTTTTTTCTTACAATAGAGGATGAGACTGGGTCCCCTGCCCCTACCCCATAAATCCGCCACTGCACATAGCACAACATCGAAAAGTGGAGCATACATGTGTCTGTGTTCATCTGTCACAACTATCCCATAAACGGTATTAGTCAATCAAATACGTTGAACTATCGAGTAAAACAGTTGCGCCAGATTCTGCTTTGTTGGACAGTACTCTTAGTGCAGGGTACCAGATACGTATTATAAGTCTCTGATGGTACAAAGGAAGATTTTTGCCAAACCTCCGTATTCGAATTTGACAGGATAGGAAACATTCCAATATTTTCAAAATGATTTGCCTATCATGAATATGGTATAAATGGTCATACAGAATACAGGGAACAGAAAAGGATGGACAAAATAAAGAATAGAAAAATGCATCGCCTTACATATCAAGTTGTAATTTAACACTCAGGTTAGAGTGAAGGTTGGCGCCTGTGGAAACGTTTAAACCTACTATAACTTCATGAGCCTGTTTTTCAGTGGTTCTCGTTTGTTAGGTGTTTCTTGTTTCTTGTTTTTATAATTATTATAAGATTATACCGTTGGTGTATTTCTTCAATCCATGGTTATAATCTAAACAAGGTGGGGATTTATTTAGCTTTTTTTTCAATTCCTAGAGTCTCGATAACTAACAGTGTTAAACCTAAACGGATATATATTTTTGTAAACATTTTAAACATTGTAAATTCAATTCCCCCATGTCTATTTGTATTACATTTAAAAAAAAATGAAATTGCAATGATAACGTAAATATT
Source organism: Mytilus edulis (assembly GCF_963676685.1). NCBI lineage: Eukaryota > Metazoa > Mollusca > Bivalvia > Mytilida > Mytilidae > Mytilus > Mytilus edulis. The sequence goes on from NC_092350.1 coordinate 27,511,482, forward strand.
TTCGTACGGGTATGGATAGTAAACCCCACATTGACAGAAACAGTGATTTTTCGTACGGGTATGGATAGTAAAGTTAAAACCCCACATTGACAGAAACAAATGCCTGTGGTAAATATATTTTCATTTTGTATCCGCTAAAAAAATCCAGGTAATCTCCGTCAGAAGCCTTAATCGAGGAAAAATTATCGAAGTGCGGTCTCCGTGACTGTTAAATAGAATAATAAGTTAATTTTTTTTTTATATAACAATGATTATACTTAGTTTCACTTTGCTTATTAATTTAAAGATATTATTTCTTTTATAATACTGTTTTTAATATAAAAATGTATTTTAACGTATTACGGTAAGTATTAGATGAAACTGCCGTTATAATGTACCAATGTATGATCATGCATTTATAAAATTCTGGACGAATCCTAGATCTTTTATATGCGGATATAATTCATGTTTGACCCTTTGTGATTTTGTGATTTACAATCATGGCACGACAACATGAACAGTTGAATATTAGCCTTGATGAAAACAATCTAGAAAAAAGTGCACAAGCTATTTTAGATGTAATAAGACCTCAATGGCAAACAGATAACATAAAATTTAAGGTTTGTAAGCAGTTGTCATCATTTATTTTGTCGCTTTATGCAGCTATTTTGCACACTTCTGAAGTTCGTTGACCCTGGCCTGCTATCTATCACTGATAAAGTGTGGGTTGAATTTCTATTGGTTAAGACCAGTGGCTACAGTTCTAAAGATCCCTGTTCGATTCTGACTCGGGGCCCTGGATATTTCAGTACATCACTAGGGTGATGTTCACCCTCTTACATAGTCCAAATAATTATGACGTCTTGAAAGGCTATTATATATTTTTTTTTCTTTGAGGCCTTGAGGGGGGATAGGACCTTTATTGGGACTCCGGGATCGGGTGTTTTTAAGCTCAGGATTTCGGGATTGACCCTTTCGGGATCCGGGAATCCTTTTTTTTCGGATTTCGGGACGTCGGGATTTACTTTTTAATATTTAAATTCAGGACCTCCGGGATTTCGGGATCAGGACCCCTTCTATCCCCTTCTATCCCCCCTCCGCCTTAACCATGTTAACACTTCGAAGTAAGGTGTCACGTCAAAGAAAAAAACGAAATAAGACGTCCAAGAAAAAAAATATTATAGCCTTTCAAGACGTCATAATTATTTGGACTACCTCTTATACACTTCTCTGGTACCCAGACAGTACGTACTATAACATGTTACAACCTAGAATACTAGAATGGTTCTCCTGAGTAATTTAGATTCCTCCACCATTATAACAGACTTCTAGGTGTCCTAGCACTTCCTTAGTGTTTGAATTGGGATTGTCCTTCTAAAAATTGTTGCAACTTAACCTAACTTACTACAGTACGTTGGCAATGGTTGGTGACACATCTTCGTTTATCCCGATAAGGAGTGTACATGTACATGGATTCCACTGTACCCTTGACGTTCTTGAGCTCGAGGGTTTCTTCAAATAACTGTGGAATTTACCAGTATATACATACATAGAACATTGCTCTTATATCATGGACGATTTTTGGGGTTTAAAATCTGCGTGGTTTTTTTTTAGCATATGTTATTTATTGTGTACTTGAAACTTAACACACAATTTAATACTCATGAAGGTCTTTTGCTATAGCTGTTCGCCCAAAATAATGTTTGCTCCCATTAACATTTGCCCCCTGTCACATCCACACCCCACACATTCACACCCATTGGCCGTGTGACATTATTGTTTGCAAGTTAGAAAACTTAGTAGAAAATACTTAGTCAGCTGTAAGCGGTTTAGCTATTAAAGGAAGTACTTCTATAAAATGTAGCTCAGTCAGTTAACACGCTGCCTTGTAACACAGAGGTCCCGGGTTCGAGTCCTGGTGGAGACATGTGATTTTGCAAGAAGAATCATGCTCTCAGGTTACATTGGCGGCCAACAATAAAAAGCCACAGTTAGAATAAATACCTAGCCAGGTTAAAATATAAATATAAAAAAGATGAAGATATCATCATTATAGAGTATAATGACTCTTGAGGTGGGGGGAGTGTGACTGGATTGCTTCCCTTAGAAAACTTAGTAGATACTTCATGTACTTAGTCAGCCATAAGCGGTTGAGCTAAGGAAGTACTTCTTTAGCTCAGTCGGTTAACGTGCTGCCTTGTAATACAGAAGTCCTGGGTTGGAGTCCCGGTGGAGACATGGGATTTTGCAAGAAGAATCATCATGATCATGCTCTCTGGTTACAGTGGATCCAGGGGGCATGGGACCCTTCCCCTCTTTTGTTCCTTGTTGTGGGAAAATTTTAGTTTACTATATAGCATGTATAGGGAATTACTGAAGTATTAGGTCCGAGACCACAATTGTCGTCCCTTGATTTTCGTTGTTCACAAATATAGTCCCTAGTGTTGACAGTGGGTTACTTGCCATTAATTTTTATACCCCTTCCAAATTTATTTCTCCATGTTTAATGCCTCAAATTTTAAGAAGGGGGGTGAAATTACACTGTTAAAAAATTTGGGTCCCAAATTTTTAAGGAAAGTAGTGATTTGGTCCAGCTGAAAAAGGTGAAAAATTAGCACTTCGGGAGCTGTCAAAAGATTTCAAGACGCCCTTAAGTTAACCTAAAATTGTCCATATTTTGAGTTAGAGCCGATGAAGTTTTCTATAATTTTGACCATTACTGGAGCCTGTTCCCTTAGGTCAGTCAGTGGGCCCCCCTTTGAAAAAGTTGTGGATCCACCACTGAATGGTTATAAATGTGTTTTAGTAAGTCATGAATGTAAGTGTATTGCTATAAATAAAAAAAAATTATTGTTTCAAACTACAGTGAAATTCTTAAAATGTAAACAGGTTCCCTTTTTTTTTTTTAGCTTATCTGGCCCAATGGCCCTGATGACCCCACCTGACAACCAACATGGTTGACATGGCTAAAAATAGAACATAGGGAAAACATGCAGTTTTTTAGTATATACATGTATCTCTAAATTAAAGCAATTAGAGCAAATCTGTCATAGGGGTAAAAATACTCATCAGGTTTAGGGGTGTCAGACCACCAATTAAAAATCCCTATCTGTTCAACCAAATTTTGCAATTTTCACAGCTTTCTAAATATTTTACCTTAAGTTTAACTTCATAGAAACCAGGTATATCCTTAATTGTACATGTATCAGCTTTCTACATGCCAATTTTCACCATACCTTTAAAGCCTTCTAACAAAATAACTGATCATCAAACAGAGGTACTCCAAAACAAAAACCGGGTTTTCTGGAAATCTAAAATTAGTATACTATGGAGCTCATTAATCCTCAATTTTTAATGCAAACTCATCGACAAGTAAATTTTGGCTCAAAATGATCTAGATATATTTCTCTTTCACCAAAAGTTTCATTTCTGCAAATTTGTTGGTTAGTTTAAGTAAACAAGGACATCAAAAGCACTATTTTGTGTCAGAGTAGGGCTACTTTTACATACGTTCTAAATTGGAGGGAGTAATTGGTGGTCTGACACCTAAAGTGCCAAAAAAGTTGATCAGAAATCTTTTGTTTTGTTTATTCTTAATCCTTAGTCAATTTGAAGTTAAAAACATCAATTCTGAGCATAATGCGACTCATATAACAAATTTCACAGCTCAATTTAAACTGACTGTAATGTAAGCCTTTGATAGAAAATACTTGAAAATCTCATTTTGGACTAGAGAAACATAAACTTTCAATGATCAGCTTTTGTTGATTTTTCCTTGTTTGTTCTACTGCTTGAAAGACTTTCCACAATTTTTACAATGAGTTTAATAAAAAATCCAAGGTATTGAAGAGTCAAGGAATATTGACCCCCCCTTTTTTACACCTGGTGTCAGTAATGGGAGTATTAACTGATCAAAAGTGCAGTCATGGTCATTTAACTCTTTTATTTACTATCAGACAATAAAATTTACAGTATAAAACTTTCATTTGGGATAATAAATGAGATTTTTGTGAGTTTATGCAGTGTTTATATCAGGCTATGTTAACTGCCATATACATGGTATGCCGCAATGATATAAGGGGTAAAAATCAAATAATTTCATCAAATCTTCATGACGACAATTTTTTTGGGGTAGCAATCAACCTATGTTTAAATGTTTAACACCACAGAAACAACTTACTGTGCATTTATAACAATTTATAACATTTTTTATATGAAAACATATTATCAGGGTGGGAAAAGCTAAAAATAGCACAAATTCAGGTTTAAGGCTCTAAATTTGCAATTTGTGACTTTTTGCTCCAAAAACAATTAAAATGTGGCTACTATTATTTCAAATGATCAGTTAAGACCAAAAAATCAATTGTTTTCTGAATTTTTGGTTTCCCGCATTTCTCTTAAAGGTGTCAGACCACCAATTAAAAATCCCTATCTGTTCAACCAAATTTTGCAATTTTCACAGCTTTCTAAATATTTTACCTTAAGTTTAACTTCATAGAAACCAGGTATATCCTTAATTGTACATGTATCAGCTTTCTACATGCCAATTTTCACCATACCTTTAAAGCCTTCTAACAAAATAACTGATCATCAAACAGAGGTACTCCAAAACAAAAACCGGGTTTTCTGGAAATCTAAAATTAGTATACTATGGAGCGCATTAATCCTCAATTTTTAATGCAAACTCGTCAACAAGTAAATTTTGGCTCAAAATGATCTAGATACATATGTATATTGCTCTTTCACCAAAAGTTTCATTTCTGCAAATTTGTTGGTTAGTTTAAGTAAACAAGGACATCAAAAGCAGCACTATTTTGTGTCAGAGTAGGGCTACTTTTACATACATTCTAAATTGGAGGGAGTAATTGTTGGTCTGACACCTAGATGTACATCTATCTGCACTGAAATTTTCAGACAACCCATTGCCCCTTAATTAGTAATTTTAAGGAAATTTTGAAGTTTTTGGTTATTATCTTAGATATTATTATACATTGTAGTATCTAATGATATCTACATGTAACATCTAATAATCTTTAGTATCTACATGTACATGCATATATATGTAACACTATTTATCATGATTTTAACCTTATGTTACATGATTTCAAAAACAACAATATAAAGACAGGTGAGGGACACAGGCTCTTGAGAGCCTTTAGTTACCCAAGTTATAACACTAATTGTAATAATATACCTTCAGCAATGAGAAAAACCTACATTTTGTATTTCAGCATTTCACTGAAGGTATAACTAACAAACTGATTGGATGTTATGAAGCAGACAAAGGATTTGGTTGTGATGTGGTGCTAATAAGAATATATGGTGCTAATACAGATCTGATTATAGATAGAGATACAGAGAAAAATAATATTATATTTCTGTCAGAGCATGGGCTGTGTCCGCCACTTTATGCTGAGTTTAATAATGGTGTGGCTTATGGATTCTCTCCTGGACAAACACTGGACCCAGAATCAGTTAGAAGATACAGAGTGTAAGTAGTCCGGGATAACTTGATGCAAATCTTGTTATGTTTCAATGCTTCCACACACACAAAAAATATGTTACAGAGCAATAAAAAAAAATCACTGAATAACAGGCTCCTGATTTGGGACTGGTACATACAGAATGTTGTGGTGTTAAATTGGTTTGAACGTACCAGCCCTGCCCTAACTTTGGACTGAGGTGTAACAGTATGACAGTACAACATAACAACATCTTTAAAAACCAGTTGAAAAAAGCACCACTCATCAGAGGGATACAAGTAGAAATACATCTCACAATAACCCAGAGTGGATGTGCCAGGGCACTGATACATCTGCACAACAAAAAAGACACTAAAGTAAACACTTAAGAGTACTTAGTAATTACATGTAGTTTAAAGCCAATAACAACGAATAAAAAAAATCATCCATCTAAGACTAAAATATGTCTTATATGTCTATTTATCTGATCAGTTTTCTTCTATTTAATTGTTGTCCTATCTGCATCTTGTGTTTATTTTACAGACAAATTGCAAAGGAGATGGTAAAACTACATTCTCTAAAGCCAAAATCAGGGTCTCCACCATCTGCAGGTTTGTTTCCAAAACTTGAGAAGTGGTTGGCTATAGCACCAACTGGGTACGACCAACCAGAAAAAAATGAAAGGTATTCTGTCAAATAAGATTTTTTTAACTTAAACTTATGCTTCATTCCATTACTTTAAATATGGTGTCTGTCATCCACTGTTTATTCATATCTGCTGTATCGTCATGATCATAAAATTGAGAATGGAAATGGGGAATGTGTCAAAGAGACAACAACCCGACCAAAGAGCAGACAACAGCCGAAGACCACCAATGGGTCTTCATTGTAGCGAGAAACTCCCGCACCTGGAGGTGTTCTTCAGCTGGCCCCTAAACACATGAATACTAGTTCAGTGATAATGGACGTCATACTTAACTCCGAATTATAATATGTTTGTGTGTTGTTCAACCGTCAAGGTCACAACAACCATTGATAGACTGAAATTGGGAGAAATGTCAACTTGAAAAAACTGATTTTTTTATTACATAAAGATTACAACTTCACATAAATTCTTCCATGATTATCTCAAATTTCATATATTTGGGTAGTTGTCTTATTGATAAATTGACAAAAAGACATGTCCAAAATTCATCTTAACCATAATCATATTTATTACAAGTTATCTTTATTTTACCTATGTTACCTGTAAAACAAAAGCTAACAAATGACATCAAAGCTGCACTCAAAGGGAAAAAAATGTATTTCTCAAATGCACACAAATGTATTCCTCAAATGCACACAAATGTAATGCGCCCTTCTGAAAACTAAAAACATTGGTTTTTTAAATCCTAAAAATTTTAGAGTCTTATCATATCAAAACCTAAACAATCCCTAGATATGAAAATGAAGGTGGATGCTAGCTAAACGTTATTTTTCATAAAATATGCATTGATTTGTTATTTTTTCTTAGATTTAAAAAAAATGTTGGATCTATAGAAAGGCTGATGAAGGAATATGAAGAACTGAAGAAGACAATAGAATCTTTAAATGCTCCTGCTGTCATGAGTCACAATGATCTCTTGTTAAAAAATCTAGTATATGATGCAGCTACAGGTATGACGATGTTTATATGAATGAAAAGAATATTACAAATTAAAAGACATCAGATATGAATCGATTTTTTTTATATCTGAGTTACATACAATAAGTCGTTAATAATTTGCTGTAGTTTACTGTCAAAGTATAAAATAAGGAAGTGTGCCTTGATTCTCAATTAGGGAAATATCAACCAAACTTGAAAGATTAAATGAAGTGGATGTAAGCAATTAAAAACCACCTTATTTCCTTCAACAAAGAGAGAAAAAAAACATACCATATGTAGATATATGAAGATGTGGTATGAGTGCGACAACTCTCCATCCAAATAACAATTTATAAAAGTAAACCATTATAGGTCAATGTTCATGATCATGATGTATGGCCTTCAACACAAAGCCTTGGCTTATATAGCTGTTTAATTTTACACTGACTATTCCTTTGATGAGTAGATAATATTAATGTTAAACCGATTGTAAATGTAAAATGTTAGAGAAGCTGATAAAAGACATAAAAGTTTGACTGTGATACTTTATAATGATTTTAGACAAAATTAGACGATTGCATGATTGGCAAAAAGATTGTGTTCTTTATACATTGACATCATCAGACAAAGTCGTCTTTTAGCAAAGCATCAGGCAAGCAAGAATATTTAACATTATAGTTTTCACCAATGAAGACCGGAACTTAAGCAAACTATACATATATGTGAAAAATTATCAACTTGTTAAGGAAAATTAAGAATCAGAGAAATGATATACAGACAAAATGCTTATCATGTTAGTATTAAGTGTGAATATAAATTCTAAAGTGTGAATATAAATTCTAGAGTTCTGTCCCTTTGATTAGTTTTGTTTATGTATGAAGATATATGAAAACTCTACTCATTGCTACTGTAAATGGGAAAAAAATGGGATTTTAAAATACATTAAGATATTTACATATTTAAGGCTTTAAAAAATGTTGTTGAGAAAAAATCATAGAAATGTACAACATCTATTGATCATGTTGATCTGATAGTGTTGGCATTGTTCCATTTACTGCAAAATTCAATTTTAGGTTTAAAATGCAGAAAACATGATTTTTTTTATCCTTAAACAAAACCTTTGAAAACAAAAGTACATGTGCGAATAGGTGTTTTAATTTTGTTTTCTTTTTTTTCCAGACAAAATTAGTCTTATAGATCATGAGTATGCAATGTTCAATTACCAGCCGTATGATATAGGAAACCATTTCTGTGAATATGCAGGTATTGTAACAGAAGTTTTAATGAAGCAGAGATAAGGTCAAGCATATACTAACACAGATTTGGATGTTTTGAAAGGTCTGGGTACTCCAACTTCGCTAGCCAAGCTTTACAATCCACACCCTTCCTCTTCACCCTTGGCAGGTTAAGCCAACATTTGTGATAACAATGTTGCACCATCTGTTGGTTGATTAAAGTCACCCCCATTCCTAATACATTATTCTTGACCAATGGTTACACTTGAACTCTCTTCAGTGTGGAGGTAAAAACATTGTAGCGTCTACAGTTTACAAACTTGGTAAAGCAGAAAACGAAAATATAATATTTCGTCATTTGTGCAAGAAACATAGACAGGAACTTCTATTATTTGATTAAGAACATTCAAATTTTCACCTAATATTGTCGTTTGTATTGGGGGGGTAAAGACTTGTTGCACAATCAGCGTGTGGCATTTGTTTACCCACATTTTCTACATTACATGTGGTCATGTTATATAGGCTTTTTGCTTTAATGCAGCCAGTTACGTCAACGACCAATAGAAATCATTACTTGTGTCTCCAAAATTCTCTATCAATCTGCCAAGGGTGAAGAGGAAGAGAGTGTATTGTAACCCTTGGCTAGCTAAGATTTGGGTACTCTTGCTGTTCATTCATTGCAAGAGAGATAGATCACCCAGTTATTTTAGGAAAAATTAGGAGTAGAAGGGTGATGACAACTATATTTTCCTTTATTAGGGAAAAAAAAAAGAAAACAAAAGAGCAATTAAAATGACCATTTTCAAAACTAAAACTATATTCTTGCACTATCTTGACTACTTAGTAAATCCCAAATATATATGACTAATTAAATGGCAAATAAGACATTGTAAGAATGTATATTTTGTATTCATCACTTTGCTACCCAAAGACCATACTGTAAACAAATTAATTTTTGCAAGTAGAAAACTAATGAGAATATAAAACGATGTGAATATGTAAAATTTGGATCTTTGCATTTCTAACTACATCCAGTAAATTAGAAAATTGTTAGTTATTTCATCACTGCAGTACAAAGGTGACTAGAAAGTGCTAAAAGCAAAATAAATTATTCATGAAAATAAGTCTGTTTACTGTATACATCATGTTATGGGTAGTTTCAAATAATGTTTATTCAGCTACCCACAATAACATTGTACTTCATGATAGAGGCCTTTTATTGCATGTATATTCTGAAAAATTAAACTATAGACTATTTCCTTTATCTTTAAGGTGTAGATGAGGTAGATTTCAGCAGGTACCCAAACAAAGAGTACCAGTTAATGTGGCTACGTACATATTTAGAAGAATGGAATAAACAAAACGAGATAAAATCTGCTGTGACTGATGAAGAGGTTTATAAGCTGTACACACAGGTTAATAAGTGTGCTTTGGTAAGTTATAAATCTCGATCAATCTAGAAATCTATCCATTGAAAATCAATACATTTAATAACATGTATAACCGGTAATAGATTATACAGTGCAAATTTGAAACCATTGTATTATGTCCTTTCCGAAAAGCCATCAGTTTCATATATCATCATTAACCTTCTATTTATAAACATTTAGTTATGTCATAAAATTTGTATCTGTTCAATGTATGAAGTTATCCTTGTCATTACATTTGAAATAAAATAAAAGACTTGTCCGCTAAACACAATTTTAGCTCTTTTTTCACAAATTTTATAACTTATATATGTGTTTGTTCTTTGCATTTTCCGAAAAGATTGTGTGACTTAAAATAAAATTGAGAATGGAAATGGGGAATGTGTCAAAGAGACAACAACCCGACCATAGAGTAGACAACAGCTGAAGGCCACCAATGGGTCTTCAATGCAGCAAGAAAGTCCCGCACTTGGAGGCGTCCTTCAGCTGGTCCCTTAACAAATATGTACTAATATATTTTTCAAGTTCAAGCTATTCTGAAGTATGGCTCCTGATAGATGATGTATAACAACATGATTTCATAATCAGCATGCAAAGTTTATTATCAAATATTAATGCCATCAACATTAAATTTCTTAAATGACAAAAAACATGAATAGAACAAAAGACATTTACCTACAACATTTCTGAAATGCTAGAAGCATTTGAACATGGATTTAAATTGGTCTACTTTAAATCTAGATCTGGATCACAGGAATACCCCAATATGCATAAAATAATGTACAATCTGAATTAGTACATGCTAATCGATATTAATGAACTCTATAAAACTGATATACACTTTAAAAACACTAGTACAATCATAGCAATCAGGATGTTAACTGTTACATAAATCAGGCTCAAAGTACTTAATCTTTTGGTTAAAAATAATGGATTTTTTTTTATAAGAGACAAAGTGTGACAGACATTAGATTAGTAATTATAGGTCTGACACCTTACGTACTTTAATAACAACTTAACCCTCCATATAGTTGAATGTACATGATCTCATACAGCAATTTCATAAACAGGACAAGAAGACGGCTTTTTTGTACAATGCTCAAAATAATGATTCTTTTCCTTGTTATATTTCAGGCAGCACATTTTTTCTGGGGAGTTTGGGCTTTGATACAGTCAAAATATTCCACTATAGATTTTGACTATTTAGAGTAAGTACTTATCATAGTTTACCTTTAGTTATGGTGTTTCTTCAAAATGTCTTGTAATTTAATGCAGGTGGTTGTATTTGTATTGATGTATATCTAATTATATTTTTCAACATATTTTAAACCAATATGAGATATGAACCTGCATCATAAAACTCCAGGTATACTAGGTACTTCGAGTACAAAATTTTGGCTCTTACATGTAATAGGACATGAATTTTTTTCTTCTCTAATATAAACTGTTGTGGGACTAGCCAGAGAAATATTATAGAATAAAAGTAGACTCGTGCCAGGGCAGATTCATTTATAAATGAACATGAATCATACACCATGTCTGCCTACTAGGGAAAGCTTTCTATTTCTCATTACACATTGTCTGCCCACTTGCCCTCATTAACTCAAACTGTCAAATGCCCAAAAGCATTAACAGCCGTTTAAGTTGCTTCCTGAGAACAATTTTTTACAACATTCGTAAGAGCATTTTTTACTAAAAAAAAGATGGAATTTGATTTTAGAATTAAATTGATCTCATTTTACTTTTAAAATATTTGTCAATTAACCGACAGAATTAGATACAGTCTGTCAATCTTGAAACAATTCTGACTTTTGGTCCAAAGAAGCACTGGTTAAAAACGAGATTTTGTTAATATATGTATATATATTGAATACATTATTTAAAAAATCTCGTCCTGTACCTGTGCAAAGAAGTTGAGCAAAATGCGTCTACTTCGTATTTTTTTCGTCTATAGGTCTATCATGGTGTTCTTCAAAAAGATTCATCATATCGTTATTATCTGGAATTAATGTCATTATATTTTGCAACCATGTGATCGAATTTCGCATATTTGACAGCTAATACACTGCACGGTTGTCGAAAAACCATGCTTATTTATTTAAAATCTTGGTTCTTAAAACGCTTTACCTGGTCATATTGGTGATTGCTTTCAAACATTTTGAAGATCTGCAGTTTTTTAAACGAAAAGTCGGATCCCGACAGATTGAAAAATCCAGATTTTTAATATTTATTTGTTTTGGTCAAGAAAATGTTTAGGGTTGGCGTCAAAAACAGAGGTAGGGTCTAGAAACCGGAAACACACTATTAATTTATTTTGGCCTGACATCTGATGTATGCTTCAAGCATTAAATTTAATCACCAGTCTTTTGAAAAAGGCTTTTTGTAAGCCTATGAAAGAAATGAAATTAGGTAAAAAGAATAAAAAATGTGTGTAGTTTTTAATTTTTAAAATCTTTTTTATTGAAGAAATACCATGTCAATGCATTCCAGAATTCAACATGTCAACTACAGACACATAGAAAGAGAATTGTACACATGTTGGCATTTAATCAGAACCATTGATACAAAAGGATTGCTGCATTAGAAATTGTGATTTTATATCTTCTCTCCTTATCTTTTACTTTTGACAGCAACACATGAACTTAATTTATTTTTAGATATATGTTTTGGCATAATTAATAGAAAGTTAATGTTTTGTTTTTATGATGATTTTGTTTTTTCTTTTCAGCTACGCCATAATGAAATTGAATGAGTACTTTGCAAGAAAGGAAGAATTTTTAGCACTTTAAAATGTTGTAGAGTTTGACACTATGGTTGATGGTAGGGGATTTAAATTATATTTTTAATATCAAATATTTTAATTTATTTACACTCTTTTATAGGAGATTTTCACAGATATTTGTTATTTATGTTTACATAGTTACATTTTAGGAATACAAAATTTATTTGTCTATATTTAAAAACCTAACTCTTCAATTGTGACCATACTCAGGTATTTTAACATTCTATAACTGTGACAGCACTCTTGTATTGTCAGGGTATATATATTATTGTATTGAAATATCTGTGTTGCATTTAGAAAGTTTTTCAAACTCCATACAATTTTCAAAAATATGTTTGATTAAAATATTACATTATGAAATTAAGTGAAATATATTAATACTTGTGTAAGATTCTTTTGGGTAAAACATTTTAGTTTCTTAAGTAGTATTTTTATTATCATTGCTAATGTTTTAAAATTAAAATAAACATTAGTTATTGCATGTATTGGTTAAGTAGCAGTTTTAAGTATAAGTTGGTTGGCTGGAATTAATGCAACTAGCCTTTTAGATTTAGTAAACATATGTCATAGCCCTTTCCTAATAGATAGATCATCATTTAGATTGTAAAAGTTTTGGTGCTAGTTTTTTTTATATCTTGTAGTATATGTATCTCATAATGAAGTTAGTATTTACAAAAAAATAAATATAAACCTTAGACATATTTGCTCAATATATAAATATACATGTATAACCAGTTCCTCTTCAATCATTAATTGTTGCAGCAGGGTAATTGCATGTTTTTACCCTTTTTTTAATCTCATCTATCCATATGGACCAATTTTAGGAAGACATTCTAAATTCTAAACCTTGTTGATGATCCTTTGATCATTTTAAACATTGAAGTCTCTTTGGAAATCATGGTTATTGCTTTTTTGTGTGCCAAAATCTTTATCCATTGGATAAACAAAAATTTTGTTTTGCAATATACATATATGATGTTAATGATTATGCAAAAAAGTGTGTTTTTTTTTAAACGTTAAAGTTATAAACTTATAAAAATTAATATCTTTTATAATGAAAATTCTCTGATTAATAGTGTTTAATTTTGTCAGCTTTTATGGACATCAATTCTCATTTATGAATTTGACTTGGAGGTCAGTATTTTTGTTATATTTTTATATTATATAAACACTGTTTTTAAACTGTTTAAACTAGCATACATGTATTTAACAATTGGCCGTTTCAGAATCTAAAGGACTATGGGTAATTTGATTGTTCGTACCCCAAAATGAAAATAACGTCACGTCATTGGTTGAACTTCAATTTTTAGGACGTTTTTAACCAATCACGACGTTTTGGTGTAGACTTTTGAAAATATTACCCAGAATGCATTAGATTCTGAAACGGCGAATTGTGATAAGAGTCTTAGATCTTCAAACTATTGTTATGTTGTGTTGTAGAATATTTACGTTTGGTGTTGTTACACTCACGATACCTCCTCTTTATACATGTTTTACAAATGTTATGATGATGTATTCATGGTTTTGTTGTATTTTATTATTTCTATGCAAAATGTTTTGAAATCCATGTATTATATCTAGCCTTTATTGTCATTTGACCTTATGGAATAGATATGCATACAGTAATTGCTTAATTTTTATGCAGTTAAGCTGCATTATGCGATCGCCCTAGATTTGTGTTCTACCCAATAAATGCTGAAATACTTGCCATTGTTATTATCTAGCTCGCTACTATGTTATATATAACTAATTGAACACGTTTTTAATACTTTTTATTCTGGATTACAAAAAATATGACCAGAAAAACCTTAAATGATCGTCGATTTATCCAAAAGTTTTGAAGTTACACATAGGGAAGTAGTGCTTATTAAGAATCCCTGTGTAGTTCATTATGACTTGTGCTTTTAGCTAAGATGTCAAGGAACAATTGTATGAAATATTTAATCGCCGAAAATCTCTTAAGACAAGTAGTTTAGATTTCCCAAATGGCAAAAGTCGTAGGGATATTGTTTGTCATCAATACGTAGTACAATTACGTCAGTAGTCTATTATATAATAAGTCAACTGTTCATGCTGTTGGCGGCAATTTCAAATTAGAAAAAGAAATTTTCGTAGCTTTTCAATTTGGAGGCAGGTGTGCAAATTAGCGGTGGTCCGAGGTCTGCGACCTTCCACTTTTGCAAGCGGAATTTCGACTAGGATAGTTGGTTTCTAGCTACGCCCGACGTAGTCACCTTCCACTTGAAAGAAAATAAAAAATTACTTTGCAAACCTTCCATGCAAGTCACCAAAGTCTCCAATTAAACGAGCTAAAAACTTATTTTTATCATTATTATTCATGACAGCGATGTTCATTTTGTTCAACCGCTAGCTTTATACAGAAATTCGCCGACAAATATTGTATAAATTCGAGTAAAATCGTATCTCATTGACAAAAACAACATTGTAAACACAACAATGGCGACCGTGAAGACAAAATTTACAATATCGGATCCGATTCCGGAAGCGGATAAGGATAATTCCGGGTTTGGCGATCATTTACAAAATAAATCAAAGCAGGTGAAAAAATAAATCTATGCATGGTAAATGAATATAAACACTAGAATTGTAAACCAAAAGATGTAAAAGAAAGAAAAAGCAGAAAAATATTTTATACAGAAACTCAAAATTACTTTTTGACAAATTTTAATTTAAAAATCCAATACAACGTGACAGCTGGGAACAGTATATTAACAATATACATGTTCATGGTCACAGTCTAAATTTTCTTTATCAGTGATAAATGATGACAATGCATGTGAGATGCTTTTAAAATGTAAACATATTACTGCAATTTCGAAGGGTTATTTGTTTTTTCTCAATTTTGAAGGGTCAATTAAAGTAGCTGAAAGTTTCTTTATTTTCACAAATAATGCAACAATATTATATATACCTTAATGTAAGTGAATCATATGATATATAGGTGGCATTCTTTGGGCCACTCTACCCCCTCCTGTTTGATAACTTGGAAACGGTCGAGCTCCCCACCCCTAAACCATATGAGGGGCAGATCCAGCATTTTAGGTAAGGAGGGGCACAAACTTAAATTTTCGCCGAGCAGAGCAGGAACATATATATTAATATTATATATTACATATACTGTTCCCAGAGCAGAGCGAGGCTAAAAAAAATTTGAGGTAAAATTATCGGAATATTCTTTATTAAGCTGAGAACAACCCATGCTTTGCAAATTTAAGGGGGGTGCAAGCTCGCAACACCCCCCCCCTGAATCCGCCCCTGCATATATTCAAGTATAGGACAATATAATAAATAAAATGAAATATAGGGGGAGTCCCTGGAGTTACCCCACCCCCTCCTGTTTGAGAACTTGGAAACGGTCGAGATCCACACCCCTTAACCATATATATTCATGTTTGTGACAATATGAAAAATCAAATGCAATATAGGAAGAGTCGCTGGGGGTCACCCCACCCTTCCTGTTTTAGAATTTAAAAATGGTCCAGATCCCCACCCCTAAACCATATATATTCATGTATGGGACGATATAACAAATCAGATGAAATATAGGGGGAGTCCCTTGGGTCACCCCACCCCCTCCTGTTTGAGAATTTGAAACCTGTTGAGATCGCCACCCTTTAACCATATATTCATGTACGGGACAATATACCAATTCAAATGAAAGATAGGGGGAGTCCCTGAGGTCACTGTTCACCCTTCTGTTTGAGAACTTGGAAATGGTCAAGATCCTTACCCCTAAACCATATATACTATATCTATGGGACAATATAACAAATAAAATAATATATAGGGGAAGTCCCTGTGGTCACCCCAACCCTCCTGTTTGAGAACTTGGAAACGGTCGAGATCCCCACACCAAAACAATATATATTCATGTATGGGCCAATATAACAAATAAAATGAAATGTAGGGGAAGTCCCTAGGGTCACCCTACCCCCAGTGGCGGATCCATTAATTTTCATAAGTGGGGGCCCGCTCCAGTCACGCTTCAGTGATTCCCTATATAAGCAACCAATTTTTTCCCAAAAAGGGGGGGCGGGCCCCCTGCCCCCCCCCCCCCCTAAATCCTCTGCCTACCCCTACCTGTTTGAGAACTTGAAAACCGTTGAGATCCCCACCCCTAAATTATATATATTCATATGTATGGGACAAAATAACAAATCATTTACATTTACTATGGGCAGGTCAGTCAGACCTCACCTTTGATCCCTGTTGTAGTGAACATTTGTCTGATTCGTGTCTCATAACTTTTGTACTATAGAACACAAACTCAGTTTTCTTTCCAGGGAAACCAGTCCATTCATACTATTACATGTTCATACTAAGTTAACTTGAACTTCTAGCAGTCAAATAAAACCAAGGTTAACTACCAAGTAGAACGACTGCAATCATTAGGAACTTGTACCACTGCAGACTCACCATAAAAAAATATACATTGATATATGCATTGCTTTTGAAACATTGATAATATATAAATTATTTGCCTTAATAAATAAATCATTAGATAAACATGAATGTACTATATATGAATGTTTAATGTTGAGGCAACATTGCCACAGTTTTCGTAATTACGGTTGCCTTGGTTTTTGGTTAACTGCCTTCAGCGCTTACAGCGCTTTGATTAGTATTTACAAACACTTTTAACCACTGTTATCTGGGTAAAAAAAAAAATACTAACAGCAATTAGTCGCTCAAATTTCACAAATTGTCAAGTTTCTGTTTTATCCAAAAAAAAATCTTGAATTTAAAACTAAAAAATGTTACACTTTGTAAATTAAGATTTAACACCTAATCATTTTGAATTGTTTGTACAAATATTCTAAAAATTTTTTATAAAGTTTCTCATTGTAGTCAGAAAAAAACATTATGAGCTTATAGATTATACAGTTCATATTTAGCTTAAGGTCACATGTTACATAGACACATGCTAAAATACCAGTATTTTCATTTGAAATTGTGAATTTTAATAGATTATTTTGAATGAAATGACAACTATTTGATTGATATAGAAGTAATGATATATTAAGTGGTTATAACATCATGGGAAATCAGAGCTAGCAAATAAATTGATTTTTGTATTTGTAAAATGAAGTTACTAATAACTATCATAAATGTAAGAGTTTGTGATATATATTAGATATGCATCAAATCCAAATTTTATAGTAGCAATATAAGGAATTGAAAATGACAAACGAGAGCAAAGAACTGCTATGTAGATCACTCACATATATTTATAAAAAAACCCATTTTAGATAGATTAATATTTTAAACCAAACTATCATCAGACTCGGACTTCTCTTGAACTGAATTTTAATGTGCGTATTGTTATTCTTTTACTTTTCTACATTGGCTAGAGGTATAGGGGGAGGGTTGAGATCTCATAAACATGTTTAACCCCGCCGCAATTTTGCGCCTGTCCCAAGTCAGGAGCCTCTGGCCTTTGTTAGTCTTGTATGATTTTAAATTTTAGTTTCTTGTGTATAATTCGGAGTTTAGTATGACGTCCATTATCACTGTACTATTATGCATATTTTAGGGGCCAGCTGAAGGACACCTACGGGTGCGGGAATTCTCGCTACATTGAAGACCCATTGGTTGCCTTCGGCTGTTGTTTGCTCTATGGTCGGGTGGTTGTCGCTTTGACATATTCACCATTTCCTTTCTCAATTTTATCCTATGTCTTGATAGTGTTTATATGTATGAATAAGCCTATCAGGCAAGAATTAATATGTCTCTAAAGAAAACATTTTGTAATTGGGAATTGTTTGATGTTTATGTAGTTTTTTTTTTACTATTGTATACTCCATGCATTTAGACATGACTTCTTTTTGTATAAATACTTGTTAGCTGGTGACCTTATAATTTTGATTCATGTAAGTTTAATCTCTAATTGAAGTATATCTCGCATCTCGTTTTAAGGAAAAATGTATTCACAAAAATTCTGAACTCCAAGGTAAATTCAAAGAGTGGAAACCAATGTACGGACAAAACTAAAAAAAAAAAAAAAAAATTCCTGCCTTGGTAAACAATTTTACTGTTAGGAGCTAGCTAAACAGCCTACTTGTATGATAGTTGAATATAGTTCTGTTACAGAACTTGATAATTGTCTTTAAATCTGTAATAATTTGCCAACCTTCCCTCTAAAACCAATTCGATGACATGCATGCAAGCCTGCTCCCTAGATCTAATCAATTTAAAAAAAACTCATTTTGATTTACTATGAATAATGAATCATAATAATTCTAATATGTTTTATCTGAATGTTGATCTTTTAATTATAACATCAACTACAAAAAATGTATCCCTGTTCATAAATTGCATTATTTCAAAAGATTTAAAAAATACAAATGAAGGTAAATCATGATAACAAAAAATTCCATATCTATTGAGGAAATTGGTATATTTATTTTCGATTTTCTAAATGCATTCCTGTGTCCCTATTGACTTCAACCTCAATCAATCATAATAAAAAAAAACATCAAGTTCATCCAACGTTATTACTGTAAATGAATAATGTAAATTAAGAAATTGTTTGAAGATTGGACAAAAATGCCAGATAAATTATTGCAATTGCAGAATAAGCTGCATATAGATTTATGTATCGGATATTTGATTGACAGTTCTTATTTTCGCTATACTAAATTAGACACACAATTCGCTTTGGTTAAAACTTGGCTGAAATTTCTGAAATTACAGTACCTCAATTTGAAGTTCTTCAAATTTTATTGTTTTGTAATTGATTATTTTGTAGTTAAGAGAAATAAAGGACACATTAAGGAATGCATCTCAATCATATTGTGGTAAAGCTGGTCATTTTAAGCATCGATCATGATTAAAAAGTAGTCCTTACCTGATGAGATTTGCTCAATCTAAGGAAGGTTTAAACTTTAAAACACTGCCAAGCTAAGGTTACAGAGGATATGGTTTTGGGAACAGCTGTTTTGATTTTAATTTTTGTTATTTTATTACTTTTGAAAAGATTATAAATATCAAAGTATTTATTGTAGTTGAGTTTGTTTTATACCATTTTAAGTGACTTGAAAAACCGAATTTACTGACTTTCTTTTTTTATGGCTGAAAAGGAGGACAAAAAATAGGAGCGATGTTTATTTTTTGTATTAGGCTTTATGTTTCAGAAATTAAAAGACTATATTTATACGTTCTTTACAGGTGCCTCTTGTACAGTTTCCATCTGTTATCTCCTTTGTTCTTGACCTTATTGTCATCGACAGCGAGGGCTCATGAATATAGTTTTTGTCACACAAACTCTCACTTATTAGTAATAGGATACTTATATTTGCTATATGTTATTCTTTCACCTGACATAATTTCAATAATCAGTGATCATTGATAAAAGGTTTGTTTTCAAGTTGGTATCCCAGGTACTAAAAAGTAATCCTTTGACTTTACATTGTGTCTGGAATAATTGTAAATATTAAATTCAGAGGAGATGGTATGGTTGCTAAGGAGACAACTCCTAACCTGAGATTTAATGACATAGAAATAAGCAAATATATTTTGGCATACAGCCCTCAACAATGAGCAAACTTCATACCACATAACAAGCTATAAAAGGTTAACAAATACAAAACAGTTCAACTAGAAAACTAACAGTTATGTTCTAAACAAAATGATATATTACTGAGACTACTAAAGCTATGCATTATAAGCTGCTGACTTGCAACAGACACCATTGTGACTTGACCGTTGATACTTTAAAATTCCAAAGATCTCTTAAAGAGCATACAATCTCAAGTTTCTTTTCGTTTACCAATACTATTAAAACATTGCACTTTTCAATCCTTCACACAAGTATTCTCCATTCCAAACTTATATTATTATTCTTTAACTTCATGTTCTGCTACATAGATGATGTTCGCTCATTAAATATTTCAAAAGTTAGATAACTATTCCACCGAACACAAAAAAAAAGATGCAACAGATACAATTAAGACTGCCTCAATTCATGACTTGCATCTACATACTGACAATGAAATTCGATTGAGAACACAGCTTTACAACAAAGAATGATTTCGGCTCCCATTTTGTGACATTTCCATTTCTATATACTAGCAACACTACAGCATATGCTGTATATATCTATTAGTTAATACGCCATTCTAGAGTTTGCATTTCCAATTATTATTTCCTTGATAGATGGCTGCTGCCCAAAAAGAAGTTTTTAAAACAAAGAATTTCTAGTGATGAAGTTGAAATCATTCTTATGAAATTTTTATGGACGCCATCGCGACAGTTTTGGGATATCTTTTTCCAAATGGTACTGGATATGTTCAAATTGCCGTGACCACAATCCAATCCCTTTTTCATCTAAATTAAATGAGACTAGTCACCGGGTTTGTATTGGCATCAGCAGCACGACAAAAGTACTGAATACTGGCTACTGGATAGGAGATACTCTTGGGAACAATTTTTTACTTTCAACTTTATTTAAAATTAAAATGATAATATTGCGAACCTGTCTGTCTGGCAAGGTTATCTGATCTTAACCGGATATAAATAGTTCATTTGAAAGCGTTGAAAAGTTTTCAAGGTAAGGGTTATTTCTCCGATACTTGAAGAAATATCTCAACTATAATAATCGTAATGTCTCCATGTCCATCTTGTAGTATTCATCTGACCTGGACATCATTAACATGGATCTATATGAATCATTGACAATGTTAAGTATACATAACGCTTGTAGTGAAACCTGTGTTCATCGTCTCAACACAAATTTGGAATAATTATGTAGGCATTTTCAGCATGTACCATGAGATTGCAGATTTAGATAAAAGATAGTTACTCAGTGCAAACATTTTCCTTTGATTAATTTTTGTCCTATTTGATTACCACTAAACTAAAGTCTTTCTATACAGGACTGTTAATGTTAAGTTTTAAGGTTCAACACATTGAAATAAGATTCCAACGAGGTTGTGTTTTAAATCAATCTAGTTCTGTTCAATCTCTGCATTTCCGTTTGCGTATACGAAGACTTTTTATAAAAAGGAGATGCATGTTCCCTATCTTTATTTTTTGAGTATTCAATGATTTGAACAATAACCTTTGCATATTTGTCTACATTACAGTAAGTTTAAACCTGCTTTTAAACCATTTTTATCCCATCATATACTTGTGTCATGTTCAGTTCGAATATTTAGCAAATTTAATAAATGTACGAAAGTCTTACTTTTATATAAGAAGAACCTTTTTGTTTTCATAGTGATAAAGATAATAACACAATGTTGACTGCTGTACCTTTTTTTTACATTTATAAATCCCTATTATGTCTGTATGTTTTATCACACATCGTTTTCAATATAATATAACTGTATGCGACTTTCATATAAATAAAAGGATTAGAAAGCTATTAAAGCAGGTTAAATCCATCCTACGTACATAAGAATATGCCTGTACAAAGACAGGAATAAGACAGTTGTAATCCATTAGTTTGATGAGTGTGAGCTTTTGATTTTGCCATTTGATAAGGAATTTTTTATTTTTAATTTTCCTCGGAGTTCAGTATTTTTGTGATTTAACTTTTTAATTAATCTTCCATTAGTTGTTACAATAGATTTCAAGAGCATTAATATAATGAAAACTAAAATATCAAACACTTTCTTTTTCTTACGAATTACTTTATTTAAAGGCTATATGTCATCCTCTAATTGCACAGATTGTTTTTTTTTCGCAGAAAGACTCGATGCATACTATTTTAGAGACTGTAGTACAGTTTATTGGGCTGGTTTTGTAAGATTTATATGGCATTTTTTGCAGTTGTATCGGTAGCAAACCGTGGCTATTTCCCATAAAACAAATGCAGAAGTTGGATACCAACTTGGTCGGTATGGAGGTGATTTTTAAACTTAGAAAAACAAAAATGCTGTAATATGACAATCATACAACATATTTATTCATTTAATCAACACAATGGTCGAAAACATTTACAAAAATGAGCAATGTAATGTATATCAGTTTGAAGGGACATTTTGTCCATGGTATAACGGAAAAACTCATTGGAATTATAAGTTGATTTGACGCCATTTGAGTCCTATTCATATAAGAAAAAGATACCATTGGAACTTCATTTACATAGACTAGTTCCTCGCTCACTGTATAACCTAGAATAAGGCTATGATTTGATCAGTTAGACTCAGTCTGACGCTTTAAAAGAATTTTCAAATTTGTAAGTTAAATAATGAAAAATCTGTATTTTGTATGAGAGTTAAACTAGGTAGAATAGTCTGTCTTTTCTGAATTAAAATATAATAGTTTGAAGGTCAAACGTATAATAACCGTAACTTAATTCATAGTACTCACTATGTAGTTAACAAATGTCACAACTATTACCTCTTAAAAGTGAAACAGAAAAGAAATGTTATCAATCCCATGATTAAACTAGGTCAATTTACTATTTAACTTGGTTTAACCGTTTGTTGGTCTCATATGACGTCACTAATGTTGTTATAGCTTGGTTCCAATCCCGTTTGCTACTTTTGCAAATGAAATATGTTTTAACTAACCATCTATTTTATTAAGTAATACATAATACTAGTATTATGAACAGAACATCCAGGATCATGAAGGCAGCCTGATTTAGATCAATACATCTTCCCAAAAAGATGAATATTAATGTTCATTAGAAACTTGAGAATCTACAATTTACTTTACAATTAAACACAAACTATCAAAAGTATCCTACAGGGTAACTTTCCTTTTTGTTAAATTTTCGGAGTCGAATATATTTTAATGTTAAGTAAGCCACAAACATATTCACAAATATGCATTTTTTGGATATGAATAAAAATTCTATTTGTTTTCTTTCTATTTGCTAATTTATATATAGGAGAACTGACAATGGACCAGAAGAATTCTAATGTTCATATGTGCATGGTATTTTTCCAATTTTAATATTCCGGATTAAATTAGGTCAAAGGTTCATGAACCGCAAGGAAATGAAAGACAATTTGTTGTTCTAAAATACAAATGCAAAACCTAACAAAACCTATACAGACACAGTAATTAAGATCACAGTTTGTTTTGTGTAAGGCTAAATGATCTGGGTTTTTTCTTTTAAAAAAATCATAGTAAAGATCAGTAAACATCAAACAAAGCATACGATTGTGTAACATCTCACAAATGAACGTACATTTGTAGTCCATTTTCAAGAAATGTTATTCTCTCTCCACTTTAAAATAATGCATATCTACATCATTTCCTGGTTATTTGTTGAATGCTTTACAATGATTTAACGCAATGAAATTACTGTTTCTCAAAACCAAATACATCCTATTATATTTTTTAACATTTTCCTGAATTTTTTATCGACAAATACATATATAAATGGATTCGCCATGTGGTTCAAAATATAAAATCTTTCCACTATTTCCAAAATAAATGCTTTCACAAAATATTGTTGAAGAATGTACCTCCCTAGCAACGCTTCTAAAATACTTAATGTCAAGATTGGCGAATAACTTAGCACAAACACTATACTTATGATGCAGGATATTTTAGTTATTTTGCTTGAAATTATATGATTTGATCGAATGCCTAAAGTAATTCCATGTTCATTGTTTTGTTTGTTTTCTTTTTTCTGCATATTTATGAAATAGTTCCTGTATTTTATGTGAGAAAACACATGTACCCCAATCCTAGAATAACACAGAATTAAAAGCACAAAAAAGGTGAGAAAGAGAGCTCCCAAAATCACGCTGTAAACTCGTGTATAAACAGTTAATTCGAATTCGTCAGCAGACGTGCAATCAAAAGTAGTAAAGTTACTTGCCGAAGCCGAAATACGAACGCCATAAAAGAATAAGTTTGGCCACGCGAACACCATTGCAACACAACAATTAATTACTGCCATGTATTTAGCATTTTTTGTACACATTTGTCTACACAGGGGTCTACACGTTCGTAAATAGCGGTCAAGAGATATGGACATTAACATCAGTATCGAAGTACAAATAAACAGATAGTTCAAAGATCGAAATAGTTTACATGCCACATCCGAATAAAAATTGTACTGGTATTCCAAGTCAAATATTTCAAAAGGTACTGTAACACCACAGACAAGTAAATCAAAAGCTGCCAGTCCTAATAACAGTATTCGGTGCGTCGATTGCTTTTTCTTCAAAAGGTATCCAAACAGTAAACAGTTACCTAGGCTTCCGGTTGACGAAAGCATTGCTAAATACGTTATGAGAATATGATTTCCTTCATTGATATGTTTTTCGTTCGGAATTGACTTCGAGATGTTAGTTAAATTTTTATCCTGTATAAAATCACACATACTCCTTCATTTAGTCGTAAACTTAGTGTCAAATAAAATCATGCAGTTTGTCAGTATAATTAGTAAAATTGATAATCACACATACTCCTTCATTTAGTCGTAACTTAATGTCGAATAAAATCATGCAATTTGTCAGTATAATTAGTAAAATTGATGATCGTTTTTGAAATATATATGAACTCATAATGTAGCTAGTCATCATTAATTTGCCATATCCTCTATGCAATGTATCTTGCATTTAATCACGATGTAGCTATAGTCGTCATTAATTTTTCATATCCTCTATATTTTTATGAAGTTCAGCACTTTACAATAGAATAGTTTGAATGATTTCTAATATTACTATGCATAAATGCATAATTAGGTTAACTTTCAGGATTGTACATAAACTACCTAGCAAAGTAATATTATAAATCAATTGTGTTGGTTTATTTTATTTCAAACACATTTTATAAAGTTGAAAAGGAAGCAGGTTTCATAATACTGTTTTTGTTGTGTTATTTACAATGATTTAGATTATATGTTTCCTTCTGTTACTATTTTATGTTGAGGTTTTTTGTTTTGCTTGATATCGAAAAGATTTGGTGAAAAGAAATAGCTTTCGCATTTGACCCTGTTGAACCGTACATTTTCTACTCTTTTCTATTTCTATATACTACTCCACAACCGTAAAATGAGACCTAAAAGTGATATATCCTTAAACGGAAGCAGCAAATTTCCTTTCAAACCTTTGATTTAACGATAGTAGTCAGTCGGAAACCAGGTTGAAATAGAACAAAAGAATCGAAGCTCTTTGTTAGAGAAGGCGATAAATGTTTACTGTATTGTTTACTATAGTGACAAAATTTTTAAAAGTTAATAGAAACAAACAAAATTGCAATTTTCTTCTCAAATACGAGGTGTTTTATTTTAAAAACACCATTTGCATAAGTTTTCAATTTATCTAGTACATAGTTAAGCAGAACAATTAGATATCAAGTCGACGACATGGGTATCTTTCAAGTTGGATGAAGAAAATGCATAACCTCCGATTTTTATGAAAAAATTACCACGGACGGAAAACATATCAATCTATTAGTTCAGTAATTTTCGTGTCTGCCCTTCCATAATGTGACTGAAGAAAAAATTCAAAAAATGGGTAACAATTGTATCGAAAAGAGAAAATCGAGTGCACCTTTTTATGTTAGGACGTGTTTGAGTTGAGTATTTTGTCTTGATATCGTACAAAGTAAGAATATTTCATACATCGTCTCGCTTCAGATTCTATCATTTTTATATATTAAAGCTACAGGTTGACTTTATAACACAAGAAAATCACAGTTCTAAAAGATGAAATATATGGGTCAAGTGAAATACCTATCTAATGAGTCACAAAAACAGAGTTCGAATAGCTATTTTTTTTTACTGAAAGTACTTGACGACAGTCTTTCAAGTTGGATGATGAAAATCCATATCTTCGAAAAATTCTATTTTTTTGTGTGTGATTACTAGGGTTTATAGTCTTCTTACACTAAAAAAAATCTAGTCTGCCCTTCCACGAAATATTTAATTAGAATTTTTTAAAATGTTTATCAATTTTCGAAAATTCCACCTGACAACCGATCAGACAATAGTTTTAAGTTGAATCAATGCAGACAAGATTATTAACTGATGCTCATTAGCTAGTTGATACATTTGTCTTTTAAAATACAACTGACATATAAGGATCGTAATGGTGCAATGTGGATAAATTTATCGGTTTCCAAGAGCAATATTGGTAGCGCGTCATCCCTACAATGGCTTCCATTTCTACGATTGTGAAAATGAACTGGCGTAATGGGGAGATAATTTTGACGAAGTAGACTCCTGACTGTAGTAATTTAGAGTAAACTGTAAGCGACTTCTTTTGATTTTGATATTCAATGATGGAGGGCCATTCAATTGTTCTCTGAAAAAAATATTTTTAATTTCTATTATTATTGTTTGCGATTTCAATGATTCTTTGCCATAATGTCACCATAATGAGAGAAAATACAAAGAAAGTTGGGCATATTGAAGTATATGGTAAATCATTATAACATTAAAGGAGAACATAGGATGTTGTCCGGTCCCTACAATTGTAATAAAAATAAATCTATTCAAAACTATGTTATTTTATAGATAAATGAACAAGTTAATATAATCAGGATACTTAATTTCTTAAATTGCCTTTTTGCGTCAGTTTTTTTTAATCATATATTAGCAATAACTTCACACTTATCAAAATCATTGTAAAAAAACATTGTTATTGGAATACAAATGTATATCTTTCTTGGTATAGCTGTTGCAAATATGTTAAAATCTAAATGTCCAATTTTAGCAATTTTTGCAGTTCTGCATCACTGTACCTTAATAAGAAGTTTTGATGTCTTGTGAGTGCGACATGATTGAATAATATAGATACTGATGTCTGACAATCTCATGCACATTTAAAGAATGGCATCTGGTAGATCATAATGCTTTATCATTTTAAATTCAAAAAGCAAAAAATGGGTAAAAGTCTAAAAGTAACTGTAGAAGTTGATTACACAAATTGTAACCTTGTTTTGCACATCTTGCTGGAAAACAAATAAGTTCAAAAGTACAGAAAAATATTAAAAATTTCTTCAAACGATTCTATGTGCACAATTTTAACATTTTAATTTACAAATCTTCGATGTAAACTGTATGAGATGTTAAAACGTCTACCTTCTTTCATACATCTTACGGAAATATATTACAAGATCTTATAACATAGCAGGTGCACAACTTCAACATATATTCAATTCGCTCGTGTGAAGTTTCAAGTTTCTGGTTTGTTACTTTAGGAGCATTTTGTTACACAAAATGTGTACCCGCTTTCATGATTTTTGCTGAAAAAGTAAGTTCTCAAATCTGCAAAAATGAAAAATCAATTGCTCAAACAATTTCTTAATAGCCGGTGCACAACTGCAAAATAATATCTTTAAAGGGAATGGTTTAAAACTATAGGTGTTGATATTTAACCGTATTTGGCACTTTTTTTAATTCTAGGTCCTCAATGCTCTTCAACTTTGTATTTGTTTTGGCTTTCTAACTATTTTTATGAATTATTCAAATAATAAGGATGTTCTTATCCCAGGCAGAAAACCCTAGCTGTATTGGGCACAACTCTTTGGAACTTTGTGTCCTCAACTTTGTACTTTGTACGCGTCTGGCGTATTAAATTTTAAACCTGGTACCTTTTGTTAGCTATAATTCGTGTGTTTCTCTGTCCTATATGTTCTCCCATTTATTTGTATTGTAGTCCTATCATGAAATGTTGTCATTTCAATGTTATATTTAACATTGCAATAAAAGCGGGCGGTTTGGCATGCCAAAAAACTAGGTTCAAAACACCTTTTTTTGTTTTTATTAAAATGTCTTGTACCAAGTCAGTAAAATGGCCATTGTTTTATTATGGTTCGTTTTTCTGTGTGTTACATTTTAATGTTGTCTTTCTGTTGTGTCGTAGTTCTCCTCTTATATTTGATTTGTTTTCCTCAGTTTTAGTTTGAAACCCGGATTTGTTTTTTTCTCGATCGATTTATAAATTTTAAACAGCGGTATACTACTGTTGCCTTTATTAATCTGAGCGTCACTGAGTCTTATTTAGACGAAACGAGCATATATCGTATCAAACTATTAGCCTGGTACCTTTGATAACTATTGATAACCACTACATTTCGCACGCTTGCCTGTCCACCAGCTCCACAGAACAATACTATAATTCGACCAAAAATGCCTTCATCATACTTTATGTTTATTTAATACCTAATCTTGCATTTGATATTTATCTTAATCTGCCTTGTATATTTCTATTCAGTTTTTTTATCATTTAAAGGTCCGTTAATGAAGAAACGCTATTTAAATTTTTGGTCTGCAAAGGTGTTTTTTTCTCGGATTAATCTTCAAGTGGAACGCTCAAGCTAGAATTGCTATACATCTCATGTATTTGTAAAGTGCTCATCTGCAACAATTCAAATATACAAACATTACTTAATTTTAGGTATTTACAGATAGTTTTAACCAATTCAAACTAGAATTGTGGGCGAAAATGAAAAAAATGGTAACTACTGTTCAACCCACACAGGTTCCGCATATTGTCATATCAAAGGAAAGTCGTGTTAAACAGAAGTGAAAATGTCTGTACCAAGTCAGGAATATGACAGTTGTTGTCCATTCGTTTGATGTGTTTTATCCTTTTATTTTGCCATTTGATTAGGGACTTTCCGTTCTGAATTTTCCTCGGAGTTCAGTATTTTGGGGATTTTACTTTTTATCTCAATTTAAACTGATACTTATTTTTTTCTTACAACTTTTTTATTCGAGCACCATCCAGAAACGCCTGCATACGGAGTATATATCTCCCAATTAATACAATATTCCCACGCTTGCATGTTCTATCATGATTTCCTTGATAGAGGCTTACTACTCACAGGGAAGCTATTAAACCAAGAGTTCCAAAAGGTGAAGTTGAAACCATCCCTTCGTAAATTTTACGGACGCCATCACCAGTTGGTTGACCGATATGGAATATCCGTTTCACATATGATATCGGATATGTTTCTTATGTTGCAACTACAATCCCTTCCCTTTTCATGAATGTGACCTACCGAATTAGACTATTTACCGGGTTTGTTATAACATGAGCAACACGACGGGTGCCACATGTGGAGCAGAATCTGCTTACTCTTCCGGAGCACATGAGATTACCCCAAGTTTTTGGTAGAGTTCGTGTTGCTCAGCCTTTAGTTTTCTATGTTGTTTATGTGAACTTTTATTTGTCTGCTTGTCTTTTTCATTTTTAGCCATGGCCTTGTCAGTTTATTTTCGATAAATGAGTTTGACTGTTCCTCTGGTATCTTTCGCCCCTCTTTTATAAGTCTTTTGTAAACAAGATGCGCGTCTGATGTACAAAGCTGTTCAATTAAGTAATAAATTTTAAAAATCTTTACAAGAAATATAATTGTGACACCTAAATTACTTTTTAGCAATTATTACGTGGTCGGTCTTCTAAATTTAGAAACAAACACAGAAGCCTATCAGTACATTATAATACCTATTATATATGGTATACCTTAGAATACTAGGTTTGCAAAAGGACTATTTTCATATCGAATGTTTTTTGACATTTATCAAAGCCCTCGAACCTTACCATATTGGTCCATCGATATCAAACTTTATTTTGATATACCTTTGTACTTTAGCAACAAAAAAAATCCCATCGCACTTTAAGTGTGAGACATCGTCGCACTTTAGTGTAGACCATCGTACTTTAGTGTAGACCATCGCACTTTAGTGTAGACCATCGACCATTGCACTTTAAGTGTGAGACATCGTCGTACTTTAGTGTAGACCATCGCACTTTAAGTGTGAGACATCGTCGTACTTTAGTGTAGACCATCGCACTTTAAGTGTGAGACATCGTCGTACTTTAGTGTAGACCATCGCACTTTAAGTGTGAGACATCGTCGTACTTTAGTGTAGACCATCGCACTTTAGATTCCTACAAATACATTGTATTTGATATTAAACTGTCGTATATAGTAGTCAGCACTTTGGTGTTGACATGACTACCATTAATTATATGGTCATTTTTTTTTATAAATTTTCTGTTACAAAACTTTGAATTTTTAGAAAAACTAAGGATTTTCTTATCCTAGGAATAGATTACTCTAGCGGTATTGGCACAACTTTTGGGGAATTTTAGGTCCTCAATGCTCTTCAACTTTGTACTTGTTTGGCTTTATAACTATTTTGATCTAAACGTCACTTATGTAGACGAAACGCGTGTTTTGCGTATTAAATTATAATTCTAGTACCTTTGATAACTATATAGGACTGCTATTGACAAAGTTTGACAAAATGTTCTGCAAAATTACTGGTGCATTCCTCTAAATTTCTTTATGTATTTTTCATATTAATGTCGATCAGTTTTCTTATTGACTGCAGAGATTATTTCAATCACTTCATTATAAAAATCAAGTAAATTTAACAAATTACTGAAAATGAACATTCGCAGTTCATTATGTGTGTCAATTAAGTTTATTGGGATATACTAGTACCGTTATATTAGACGTATGCACTCAATGCAATACAAATGCAACTATCAGTAAGACTGATTGAATGATGCACAGCAGCAAATAATCCGAGCCTTACCAGGTTATCTATCATAAGAATATACTGTGATATGTTTTATTCATAATACTACTTTAGCTGGTATCTAAATAAATTGTTTGTTTTGAAGGTACCTAAATAAGCTAACTGCAAAACGAAAGTTTGAATTATATTTAACATGTTTATGATGATGCTCTATTCTTAGGAAGAAAATCACACAGGAGGGTTACATTGATAAACCAAATGAAAACATAAACATAATTGTAGATTAAAGGATACGGTTCCAGATATATAATCTAAATGTTGTTGACAATGCTTTTAGTGACAGAACAATCACATTTTTTTATCAGTAATATAAATGGATACACGTGGGCTTTAGGATTTTTCCACTTTGTTTTTAATGCATTGTTTTACATCACCACTCAATTATCGTGTACTATATAAGGTAGAATTACAACTGTGAAATTTGAACAGTCAAGCAGTGTACAATGGGTTCGATGGAATGGTTCATGCTACAAGAAGTTGCGACGTTTAGAAATGAATCAAACATTAAAACTTTAAGTGATTATAACAAAGAAGAAGCATTACGAAGACTGGCTCCATTAATATATTTAGTAGTTATATTTATAATCGGAATAGTTGGTAATACTGTAGTATTGATTGTTTATCCGCTTACATTTCCAAGAAATACACATAGAACATTCATCGTTGGACTAGCTATTTCTGATTTGCTGGTGTGTTTGATTACTATACCGTTCGAAATTATAGAAATGAGATTTCAGTATACGTTCTATAACGTGGTAGCCTGTAAAGTATTCAGAAGTCTTTCGTATTGGTTTAGTCTAGTGTCAATGATAATTTTGATAGGATCTTCGTATGAAAAATACAGACGAATTTGTAAACCAATGAAGAAACAGATGACCGTCAAAGCATGTAGGATATACATTGTCACAATTTTTGTACTGACACTTTTGTTTGTTTGGCCTAATTTGTTGTTCGGTGGAATACGTTTAGTAAAACTTAGTAATAATATAACTGGACACGACTGTTCATTATCAGACGATTATGCTAAAACACTATTTCCGGTTGTCTCTGAAGGTATACTACTCTTTTTCACGATCATTTGTATATGTTTTCTGATAGTGATATATTCAATAATTGGCAGAAGGATATATATTCAGTCAAGCTTCAGGAAACAATTTGAAACACATTCAAGAGATACTAATACAAATTATGACAGGTCTTCTTTGGGTATAGCTACTACCGACAGTGTGCATGCTGACACGAAAAAGTCAAAAAACACAATAGAACATGAAGTAAGCGAAAGAGTCAACAAAATTCAGATTCGTTCCGTGCAGAAATTAACCAAAATAGTCTTTGTCATAAGTGTGGTGTTTGTTCTTAGCTATATTCCACATTTGACAATAAGCTTAATGACAGCAATCAAAGGAGGGTTTCTTTTGCCGCCCGGTCCTGTTGTATCAGCCGCTTTACCCATTATAGCACGTTCGTTCATAATTAATAATGTAGCTAATCCGATCATTTATGGATTTATGGACTCTAGGTTTAGAAAAAACTGCAAATTTCATCTTTTTAAGATATTCAACTGTAAACAGACGTAAACCATGTAATGCCTCATGAATTAAAGAAGAATGTTTTATCCGATCGGGAGGATTCTTAAGGCTTTTCAGAAACTCATTTCCAGAATCACAAATTTTTCTCCTATATTTCTTCAGCTTGAAGTTGGTACTCTCCCTTTTGGAGAAATAAGAAGAGCGGCTTCGCTGCATTGAAGGTCAATGGGAAGTCAACATTTATCTGTGTTCAAATCCCGTTGAACTAAATATGATATTTGGCTTATATAAATGAAAATAGAAAATAATCATAATGGTATTTTGTCTTTCAACTGCAGCATGCAACGTTTCGGACGTGAGTTTCTAGAATGTCCTACATATCTTTTTTTCTTCTAATAAATGAAAATATTAAAAACAATATTTTACAATTTATTTTGTTTTAACAAATGACAATCGATATAAGAAGATGTGGTATGAGTGCCAATGAGATAACTCTCCATCCAAGCCTCAATTTGTAAAAGTAAACCATTATAGGCCACAGTACGGTCTTCAAAACGGAGCCTTGACTCACACTGAAGAGCAAGCTATAAAGGGCAACAAAAATAACTAGTGTACAACCATTCAACATTGTTCAAACTGGAAAACCATTTGTCTAATCTAAATTAAAAAAAAAACGAGAAACACTAATGTCTTATTAACCACATCAACAAACGACAACCACTGAATATAAGGTTCCCGACTTTGGACAGGTGCAAACAAATGCAGCGGGTTTAAACGTTTTAATAGTAATAGTACACATATACCGACCTTCAACTTCACCTGAAATAATTGAGTAACATCACAACATAGAAAAACATGTACTATTAAATTTCAATTGAAATGGCTTAACTGTCAAAAGACATATGAAAAAATCAAGTGAACACACAGAGCAAATAAATTTGACACTATGTAAATACAATACAATAAGGGGTGAAATGTTAAACAATATCAGAAAGACAACCATAAACTTGGACGACAAATATATACGATTCGGTACGTTACCTAACAATAACTACAGATATTCAGAGGATTTATTCTCTGGTAACAATGATTTATGTCCTTTATGAGACCTTCAGTCTGTCATGAAAATTTTCTTATAAAAATGTGAAGTGAAAGGAACACATCCTCCTTTCCTATTGTTAAGTTTCCCTCTACTGACGCCTATGTTCAACCTTAACGAGTGAACATTACCAATCAATTTGGTATATATATGCATGTTCGTAGTATATTAATAAAGCGTCAAGTTAATATACGTTTAGGAAGTTTCCTCTAAATATTTCTTTGCCTTATCAATTTAAGTGGTATAAATGGTCATGATCATAGTGTTTTGTTTTGTATTGCATTGAAATTCTGTACAGATCATATACTGTTAGCATAACACATAGAAGCTACTTCCTGTACTTCTATGTACTAAGTGCTGTATCTATCATATTCCGAAGAATATTGGTATTTTGTAACTGTAAAATAAAATAAAAATGTTTAAATGTTATTTTCTTTAAATGTATGATTTGTTAAGTTCATTTTCTGATTAGAGGTAACCGTTGTGATTTCACATGCTCTATCTAAACCTTTCACTTGTTCGTGTTGATGTTCTATATTTATGGAACATGGGAAGTGCCTAACGCACAGGCACTTGCCTCGAGAAAAAAAAGTGACTGTGGCCTAACGTTAACTTGATGATAATAACACAATTTGGTGTCATATGCAAAATTTAGCTGTGACATTCTGTCAACTCTTTGCTAATTCGAATTGGCGAAGATTTAAAGCTGGCCATACTATTTTGACATGACAATGCTGACATGTAGATGTGTTGGTGTTACTGTTGTAAGAAATTTAGATTCCTTCACTGTGCAACAAGTGTGTTACGATAATAGGCTGTTTGCCAATTCCCGTAATTGACCCTGTAATTAGAGATCCCTTCATTTAGTTGTCTCCCTTATGAGGGACATAAATTATTATTTACAATGGAGAGCTAGCAGAAAGAGCAAATATGCCAGTGCGTAATGTGAGTAATCTTTAAGGTTTTCAAATCTTTTAATTACATTAATTTGTTGTTCAGCTTAAATACTTTTGTCATCAGAAATAATTTAAAATGAAAAATTAGTTAAACCGGTCCGCCGATACATCACTTTCAATTCATCATGTTTTGCATTGGCAAAAGCCATTTTTGTCCGGTATGGAACCAGTCTACGATTGACAAAGGGAAGTAATTTGTTTAAAAAGTAAATTCACAAAAATACTGAACTTAGAGGAAAGTCCATAATCACATGGCAAAATCAAATAACAAAACGCATCAAAAACGAAGGACAAGACAGGCATTTTCAAATGTAGAAAATGGTGGATTAAACCTGGTTTTATAGCGCTAACCCTCTCACTTTGATGACAGTCTCATCAAATTCCGTTATATTTACATTGATGCGTTAACTAAACAGACACAATAAATAAAATAGTCAAAATATGGGTACATCAGTCATCATCGTAAAACAATTTTAAAAGGAACAATTTAACAGAACACAAAAATATCTATCTACAAACACATTCATTGATTTGTGTGTCTGACGTCAGAAAATTTTATACGTCACATAGATTTGTCGTTCGATGTACATGAACAATTTTAAAATTTACATAGGCATTGTTAATTGTTAGCATATAGGGTTAAAAAATCAAAGTATGTAAAAATAAATTTCAGAAATAGACCGAGATTGAAAATAGTCCAAAAGTTATATATAGAATTTATAAGAATCCACAAATAGTTAATTCCACTACGCGAAAAGTGTGTAATAACAGAATCAAATCGGTAATTGGCAAATGGACCATTTCCACATTAAATGTTTGAAGCGCGAGGCTTGCCGAGCTTTTTGAATATTCAAAATTTAGCTGTTGAGAGTTGAGAAATATCGTCATACACGAGTTATAGTGGTGGAATCTGTTTCGCTAATACTTTGTATCCTTCCTCTTCAAAGATTTGCATTACGTTGTGTTCCTTATATATGTGACGTCCTCATACATTGTCGCCCTTTTTAATGACGTCACAGTAAAAAGATTCAGAAGAAAACAAGAAAAATTGACGTCATAATTAAATTTCGACCAATCAGTTGTCGAGAACAGATATTTCACTAGTGAGAAGAAATATTTTTCTCACACCGATTCAAAAATAAGAAGAAAGCACACACATTAAATAATACTGTTTCTTTGATATTTAACTCGTATTATGTTATGCCATATGACTATGAGTAATGAGTAAAACATTTTCAATTTGATATATTTATACACAGTCACTACATATGTACATTTGGTTACATTATGGTCATACAGCAAGGACATACTTCGTTAAAAGTCTTTATTCTGAGGTAATATTAAATCGCATGACTTACGTTCATACAAAATGATATATTCTTATCGTAAAGTATACCGAAATAATATTTAAACGTCTTATTGGCTTTCATAATAAAATCTATTTTTAACTGAATGCTCCATCAAACCAGAACAAGCACGTGTTTGCTGCAACATGGTCGTAGACACGGTTTGCAAATGTTTTGCAATTGCTAAACAGTTCATCGAACTCTTTATTCAGCTCATTTTTATTGTAAAGCCAGCAAATCAAATCATTTACACTTTTGCTTCCTGAATCACTTTTTACCAAGTTTATTGGCGTTCGTCTGTATGTCTGTATATGCTTACATCGGACAGCTGACTCTAACTTGCTTCTCTGTATTGAGATGCAATCCGTATGTTTTTCAATTGACCACCACCAAGATTTAGTTTTAAAGATAATGAAAAGATGGTACATAGTAAATGATGTCAATTGCCAGTTGTTTAAAGGTACTTTATATGCGTATACATTTAAAATACGTTCCTCAGCATCCACAAGGGAAGAAAGCTTACCTAATCCTGCGTGTTCGATATAATAGTTTATTCCAAATTCATTGTCGGCCTCTGGGTCGAAATATATCTGGTTCGACCAGCCTCCTTTTGCACTTTTTCTTTTCCTATACGTTTGACTCTTACTTTTAACTTTAGATCTGCTCGAAAAGGAGGACTTGCTTGCACCCATCGTGATCAAACTTTTTGACTTAACTACAATGCACATAGAAAGAAAATCAATAGAAATCATAATATTTTTGCAATAATTCATATTTGATATTAATATGCAGTAGTTTTTACAAAAACAATATTAAAACGGTTGATGCATGGTGATTTGGTAAATTGTGCCTACATTGCAAAATCAATGTGTATATATAGTTCTTTCTGCAAAAGTGTTTAATCAGTTTGTCCTTTTGATTTTGTCATGACTTCATCGGTCATTTTTCGATGTATGTTTAAGTTGCCCCCTCTGTATCAGTTTTATTTGTTTAATTGCACAGTTTTTAATATTATAACAAGGAAAATGACGGATGCATTTACTATAATCGGAGGAGGAACTGCGTGTTCAATCAGAGTGCACGATTTCAAAAACGGCATTAATCTGTTTAAAGGTTGCAGTTTGTATTGTTCATTTTGTTTATATTTGAATTCCCGTCTGTATTGGCTGATTCTCTTCCTGGCTCAATTACTAAGTTATATGTGCGGTTTTTTTTTGTATTGTCATGGTTTTTGTTTTTACCATTATATTGTCTGTTTACCTTTACAAGAGAGGTACAAGAGATACTAGAGGGACATTCAAACTTACATGTATTAGTCGAAAATAAACTAACAACGCCATAGCTAAAAAGAAAAAAAGACCAACCGAGTATGACAAACAAATTCAATAGTACTATACAAACACCAAAAACTTGCGGTGATCGCTAGTGCTTCGTTAGAGTAAGCAGATACTGCTTCACATGTGGCACCCGTCGTGTTTAAGTTATGATTTGTGATTGTTCACTGTTTGTGCTGTCTCTGTTTTCACTTATTGTTTTTGTTGAATCTGCTTTTTAATGAAATAAATATGAAAAGTAATGATTTTACTATTTTATTTTAATTGTTTTATACATTATTTGTTGTTTTTTTTTGGGGGGGGGGGGAACGGGTGGGGGGGGGGAAAACTTGATAGGGACTTAAAGCAACAACTTTTTTCTTTAATACGGCGAGAGCATTTCTTGCGCGAAATATTTCTGAACGATTTCTAACAAACCCATTGAAAAGCACATGTTATAAAAAGAGAACCCTGTAGCTTTTTATCGGACCACTTGTTTATTGATAGTTCAGAACTTACTGCTTTTACTATGAATCTGTTTCTTGAAATTTTTGTTCAGCTTGAAGTTTACGAATTGAAATGATTTGATATAATTCAAAAGCTTTTTTTTTTTTTTATCATTATGTTAAATGCAGACAAGAGTGTTGGCGCCTTCAAACTAGTTTTGACACGCCTCATTCTATACAGTGGCGGATCCAGAAATTTTCATAAGTGGGGGCCCACTGACTGACCTAAGAGGGGGCCCGCTCCAGTCACGCTTCAATGATTCCCTATATAAGCAACCAAATTTTTTCCCAAAAAGGGGGGGGGGCCGGGCCCCCTGGCCCCCCCTATAAATCCGCCTCTGTTATATGTGCCTGTCCAAATTAGGAGACACTAGTGGTTGCATGTCGTTTGTTGTGTATATATCGTTACTATTGTTCGTTCATTGTTTGGTACATAAAACAGGCCGTTAGTTTCCTCGTTAGAATTGTTTTACATTTGTCAATTCGGATCCTTTTATTGCTGATGAGTATGTGGTATTGGTTATGCTCATTATTGAAGGCAGCACGGTGAACTTAAGTTGTAAACTTCTATGCTCTTTTTCTCTGTTGAAGAGTTGTTTCTTTGCAATCATACCACATTTTCTTATTCTTATATATATCTAACCAAGAGCAGTCTTTTTTTCCTTAAAATTAAACACGGCATAAAATGAGGGCTTTGGTAAAATGCCCTATTTGATGCTCGTTTTTTCTTTTTAGAGGGTAAAAAAGGAAAGTGAGAAAAATCACTCGGTAATTCTCACATGGATAAGTTTTCAGGAATCCAAAATTTAATCAATTTTCCATCTTGTGTTTGTAGATTTGTAAAAACAGTAGCAACTCCCTTGACACCATTTGCGAGTATGGTCTCGAGGAAACGATGATAGTCCGTCGGAAGGGGAAGATAAATGGCTGACCCGTGTTAAGAGAGAGCCATATCGCTTGCACGTAACTTACAGACACCCTTGTAGAATTTGAAAAAGAGCAGGGTAATGCCGCTACAAGGCAGCACTCGCACCCGCAAAGTGAAAAGGGAATTATATAATATAAGTTGCAAAAATTGTTTCCAAATCAACTATAAATAAATATGTTTAAACTAAACTAACGGACAGTACAGTATACTGTCATGGATTTTAGATTATAAATGGTTTACCGTTTCTTTTTTTGGATTCAAGTCGTATGCTTTGTTTTAAAACATTTTATCCTTCCTTATGAACAGGCTGAAATAAGGGGTGTCGATACAGCGTCACATTGTATTATCACTTTCGTGATTTTGATATATATATATATATGATGTATATTGATCGGGATAAGTTCTTTGAAAATCATAAAAACTAACCGTGCTTGTTTTAAAGAACAAAATGAAATGTATTCACCTAAAAATTTGTCATTTTTAAAAAGTAGAATAATAATAAGTAAGTAATACATGATCAGCAAAATTGGCTTATCTATAAAACTAAATTGATGTTGGATCTTATCCGATTGGTAAATCTGCGCAATTGTAAAATTTCAGATTTGAAGATTCCGTAATGGATATCGTAATGTATAATATTATAGGTATGGAAATGCGTTTCACAGATTTAGTACAAAGAAAAAACAAACCAAAAAAGAAAATGACAGTTTTTGGTAAAAGTTGAACTTACCTTTTACTGTCAGTGTAAAAATCTCCTTGACTTCATAAAATTAGCAACTTTAATTATTAAGCGGTTTAGCTTCACCTCAAATGGCAACAATTTGCTTCGGGTATTTGTCCCTCTTTCCGCTATTTGTAACAATCACTTTCTTGTACTGTTCATGATGACGTAAAAACCTATACATGATCTTCGTGTTGGTGCTTTTTCCCGGAAAAAAATATGACGTCACATCGCAAATGTCTACTGAACGTTAACATATATGTCACTATGACATACCACCAACGACCAATACCATGTCAACCGGGGTAGTTCAACGTAATTAGAATCTCGTGTATTCCTGTGACATTATGTTGCCAGATAGTATATATAGGGATGATACCCAGGCTGATATGGAAAAGGCCATGTATTAATCGCTTTATCATATACTTCCGACAATAGTTTTATGTAAGGCAAATAAACAAATGCAATAACTAAAACAGTCAAAAACTGTATAAAGAAGTTAAATTATGAATCAAATATACTATAATTGTCCAACAACAGCATCACTACCTCCATAGTGGGTCTCATTAGGGTCTAAGCGTGACGCGGGATTGCCGATTGTTTATAACCGTGAAACGTGAAAGTCGAATTATTGTGCCGTGAAAACGGGAACTGAAGTCTAGCGGGACACGGGAAATTACAAAAAAAAAAAATGAAAATTGCTTACGTACATAGCGTAAGCGGGATACGGGAATCTGACAAAACAGTAAGACCCGGGATCAGAACCCCCCAATGAGACCCTCTCAATATATATGTATGGTAACATTTCCTATAGAGGCATTTTGAAACATTGAAAATTTGGAAGAGTTCTATGATAATTATTACTAACTGTTTGTTGAACTATAAAATGATTCTTAATTGCCCTTGGGCTGATATTGATGTCTCGGGATGATACGACATATGATACGGATTTTGCCATGTATTATTCTCTATATATTTAACGTGAGGGTACCAATATTGCACCTACTTTGACCGTTTTTTCACTTACGTTTTTTTTTATAATCCTGACAAAGTTAACATATGTGTTTATTTTGTAGATGTATCCTTATTTACTATATAGTTACACCAATATAATTTTGAATCCGTATTGAATCGTAGAAAAGTGGACTTGAACCGACCTCCAAACGTCGGATCCACAATTCTGTAATGTGGAGTACCAACTTTGCATCAATGCTTAAATTCACAGATGTTTTGTTCTATTTCTTCAAATATTTATAACAATTTGACATTAGTCCGTGATTACTCTTAATTTTTTAAGAAATGGATGCTTGTAACATATTCAATTTGTTCATTTTTAAAAAGATGATTTTTTGAGAACGTTGCATGGCGACGTTTCCGAAGATTAACTTTTTCAAGTGAATGTTTCATTTGTTAATATTAACTTTGAACGTGAAAATATGTTGAAAGCCGTTTACTATGTCAAAGTTTATCATAAAAATACAAACTGGTAAGTCTCAAAGAAAACTTGTAAGATTTCCGCATATGGAACGCCGACACTGTCTTATTATGACATTTCTCTTTATATGATGTTCATTTGCCATTATGTTATGTCATTTTACCCTTATTTGATGTGCAAATGACATTATATGATGTGCACTTGTCCTTATATGATGTACACTTGTTATTATATGATGTGAACTTGTCCTTATAAGATGTACACTTGTCATTATATGATGTGAACTTGTCCTTATATAATGTCCAAACACATTTATATGAGATGCAAACATCTTTATATCATGTCCACAATTCATTATATGATGTGCTTTTTCCATTATGTTATGTGATTGCGTCCTTATATTATGTGATGCTTTCCTTGTACGATGTAGAAACGGCATTATGTGATGTGCAATCACCTTTATACGATATGCAATCACCTTTATATGATGACAATTTTACATTATCGGATGTGCAAATTATCTTATATGATGTGCAAATGGTCTTATATGATGTGCAAATTATCTTATATCATGTACAGATGTCTTTATATTATATGCAAACTTCTTTATATGCTGTGAACGTATACTTATGTTATGTGCTAACATCGTTACATGATGTGGTAAGGTCATTATATTACGACAATGTAATATCATAGGTTGTGGTTCGGTTTACATCTTTACATGGTGTCAGAACATCATTCATTATGATGATGTCGAAACATCATTAAGATGATGTGCATTCATCGTCCTGATGGACAATGAACATGATTACAATTAAAGCGATTACTCACTACGTCAGAACTGATTCCGATCTGCTTCTGCGGAGTTACAATTAATCAGGCTCAAATTTTTTGCTGTCGTTTCGAAAATGGTTGAGATTTAAAAAGAGATAAACCTTGGCATCTTAGTACCTCGTTTTAAGATTTAAAAAATCACATCTGATATTGTTGGAAAAATGTCAAAATATATGAATTGTAACGTTTTGTTTTAATCGACTGGTCTAAAATAATAAACATACGGAGTCTGCAATAATGAACATACGGTCAAAACTATTAAATTTAAGAAATAATTCTTTTATTTCATGCTCTATGCTCATTTTAACAAGGTAGGGCATTATATTTGTCAATTTATGTACACCATAAAAAAAAATTCTGAGAAGTTAATACACGAATTTCTAGTAAAATGTATGTACATTGATGTACATTTTGCCTTGCTGATTATTTTAGCTGTTCGAGTTTCTCTTTATATACTCTCAAGATAGACATAAAAGAATGGGAAAAAAATCGGACTTTGATATATATAAGCAATGGCTCGTATAAGGGACCAGTCATTTGTAACCCCCAAAAGGAGGGATAGGAAACAATAAAAGGGGACTTTAATTTCATCATTTTTTTAATGTAAAGGTGCATTCGATTTTATATAGTTATAGATTTGCGGTATATGGCGATGTCTTCAAAATCCGTAGGCATCAATGTTTACGCCTCGTTCCGCTCGCCTCAATTGTTAAAACATGAATCCTTAGTTTCAACAATTTCACTAGCAGAAAATGTTGCATCTGAAGCTAATATCGAACGAAGGTGTGGTAAATATTAATGAGACCATAACTGGCAAATCCAAATTAAGTTCGTGAAGTCGCACACAACTTCCACACTTGAAGTTCTCGATCCACTACTGACGCAATATTTTAAACGTATAATGCATTTAGATACTTAATACGATTTTTTTGTTATTACAAACAAAAGTATTGAAAATGTGTGTATATGTGTTTGTGTGTAATTGTTCGGTGATGGCTTTTATTTTGGGAAGAGGGGGGTTGAAATTTGTAGGTCTTTGGAAAAGGGGGTATTCATTGACCTTTTTCCTTCTTCAAGGTGTAGACTTGAAAAAAAGAGAAAAAGTCCACTGTTTCCCAACGTCCCCACCCCAAATGAAAGAAAATTACCATAATTATTACTTATTTATTTATTTAAACATTCCAATGTGTTTTTACCAAAGAGATTTCTACTTACGTATCTTTCGTTTTTGACTGGTAATCAAGATAATAGCCAATAAAACAATAAAACTCTGAAGAGCCAAAATTGCCCAAAAAAGACCTTAATAAGTTTACTATAGAGTATTATCAGACACATTGCACTATGTTTTTTTAAATCAATTATTGTTTCCAGGATTAACGCAAAATATTAAAAGCCGCTGTCGAAAATCTTCACTTTGAAAAATGCAAAACACAACTCTCTATCTGTAAGAGAACAATAGGTCTCAGTAAACAATAAATAAATGCATTGTTCAAGTTCATTTAAACACCAATCTGATTAGATTCAGGTATTGTGTATCTAGGCTTTGCTTACGCCGATCTGAAAACGCTCAATTCAAGACCATTTGGGAATTTGGGATTCTATGGTTTTGTCGGATTGATCCACACCTTCAAAAATATGAAGGCTGAAATTTCATTGGCTGAAGTAATATTAACCAGGACAGAAAGTAAAACGAAGTGTTATCAGATCCTTTATCCAAAGCTTAGACAGATGATCTGTACATTATATATTAATCATTTGTAAGACACCGACTGTAGTGTGGGTAGGAGCACGTGTATTTCCTTGATGAACTTCAATAAAAAAGAACATGGTTATTTTTTTCTTAATTTCATTATTGTTTTATTTTCCCCAGATTTTAAATGGAAACAATCTATTTCGCTTCCCTTCTGAAAATATAAAATCGCTTTCAAGAAATTTGGCAATGTTGCCCCTCTCACCAAAACCTTTATATTGCGGGTTATTGCATGTGGTGGTGCTTTCGTGGTAGCATGTTCGCAAAGAGTGAGAGAGGTCATGGGTCGACCCCCAGCTGGGTCAATTCCAGAGACGTTCAAATTGATATTTGCTGCTTCCCTGCTTAGCACGCAAAATTAAGGAATATGAGCAAAAGCTGGTCGGCTCGGAATCAGAAGAGTTTGTCCGGGTAAGGTGATATGTCTTCCTTTTGAAATATACCTTGTGAACTAGCATGTTACAAATATAGCTCAGGTCTAGTACAAAGCAGGGTTACTAGTAATATTCATCTCACATTACAGCTATTTTCCAAATGCATGTAGTTTAAAGGTTTGATTGGCTTGATTGCTTTGTTTTTATAACTGTTTGCTCATGCATTTTAATTAAGTTTTACAATTCTAATTAACAGCTAGGCTGGTTTTCAGCTTGTATGATGTTAATGAATGCTTGAAGAAACATTTATACAAACAAAGCAAGCAAGCCAACCAAACCTTTAAACTACATACATTAGGAAAATACAATGTAGCTGTAACATGTTCTTGTACGAATATGCAAATCAATTTGCCGCTGCACATCAAGCATCCATCCATAACCATCTATATTGAAGTTGTGAAATATATGCACGAAAACATAATAAAAAGCTGAAAGCAAATGAAATACACCGAGTTGAAGTTCATTCCATATCTCCTTTAAACCATTTCGGATGAAAGAGATGGACGCTCGCTGATCGAGTGGTCTGAATAGTCGAATTACTGTATCACTGGTCTGTCGACACTTAGGTGTGTGAGTTCGAATACCGCAGGTGGCAGGTAAGCTCGACTCCTATCTTAATTGACAAAATATATATAAAAAGTATATACAAATATGTGAACATTACCCAACCTGACCATTTCGCATTTCGCGAGCAGTACGTTGACTGAGCATGCGGTCTCCGAATTTGGATATTTTGGTATTATTCTGTGGAAAAAAAAATTGTTTCAAAGACAAATTAAGGAAGTACAAAACACTACATGTATACGTCATATCACAAATATTTACGACTTTTTATGGTTTTGGAGGAGTAATACTACATTTTACATCTTACCATTTATATTATTCAATAACGTTTTATAAAACAAACCATCTCGCCATGTATTATGCATGAGTATATAATTTTATAGCTATTGGTGTGAAATATTTTTAAAACTGACTGTGAGTTCAATGGTGTATTGTGCAATGAATAGAAATAAGAAGAT
Organism: Mytilus edulis; assembly: GCF_963676685.1. Classification (NCBI taxonomy): domain Eukaryota; kingdom Metazoa; phylum Mollusca; class Bivalvia; order Mytilida; family Mytilidae; genus Mytilus; species Mytilus edulis. The sequence continues at coordinate 27,556,354 of NC_092350.1, forward strand.
GAGGTATGAGAGCCAATGAGAAAACCCTCCATCCAAGTCATAATTTGTAAGAGTAAACAATCATAGGTCAAAGTACGACCTTCAACACGTAGCCTTTGCCAAACCCAAATAGCAAGCTATAAAGAGCCTCAAAAATTGTTTTATCATATTTTCGCCACAGCCGCAAATTTCTCCAATTCGCTCCTGTATTTATTGATCTTAATCTACCTCCGAAATGTTTGAAACGTTGATTTTGTTAAAGTGCATTGTCTCATTTTTCCTATTAATTGCACTCTCGCTAGTGATAGACGCATGTTTGAGCCTGGTTTATAGTTTACAGAAGCAGATCGGAATCAGTTATGACGTAGACAGTTATCATTCTAATCGTAATCATGTTCATTGACCGTAACGACGATGAAAGCACATCATATAATGACGTTTCGACATTATATAATGAAGTAAACCAAACCACATCATATAAGATTACAAGCACATAATATGTACGCATCATATAAGTATATTTACACATGATGTAAGTATATTTGCACATAATATAAGTAAATTTGCACATCATATAAGGATCTTTGCACATAATATAAGTACATTAAATTTTTCATGACTTGATAAATATCAAAACTCAACGTTATAATTTTTTATCTAAAGATATCGATACAGCTGATGTACTAAGAGCAAAAACTACAAGACATGGACTAAAATCATTTTGTTATAGTGCTGCACAATTATGGAATGAGCTGCCAAACCACATACGACTGGAAACTTCTCTAATTCAATTTTCCGATTTAATAAAATTGAGAATGGAAATGGGGAATGTGTCAAAGAGACAACAACCCGACCAAATAAAAAACAACAGCAGAGGGTCACCGACAGGTCTTCAATGTAGCGAGAAATTCCCGCACCGGAGGCGTCCTTCAGCTGGCCCCTACACAAATATATACTAGTCCAGTGATAATGAACGCCATACTAATTTCCAAATTGTACACAAGAAACTAAAATTAAAATTAAAATAATACAAGACTAACAAAGGCCAGAGGCTCCTGACTTGGGACAGGCGCAAAAATGCAGCGGGGTTTAACATGTTTGTGAGATCTCAACCCTCCCCCTATACCTCTAACCAATGTAGTAAAGTAAACGCATAACAATACGCACATTAAAATTCAGTTCAAGAGAAATCCGAGTCTGATGTCAGAAGATGTAACCAAAGAAAATAAACAAAATGACAATAATACATAAATAACAACAGACTACTAGCAGTTAACTGACATGCCAGCTCCAGACTTCAATTAAACTGACTGAAAGATTATGATTTCATCATATGAACATCAGGCACAATCCTTCCCGTTAGGGGTTTAGTATCATACCATCATAACATATATGAGAAGAACATAACCCGTGTCATGCCAACAACTGTTTTTAGAATAAATGTGTTTAGTTCCGATGCAAAGACCTTATCAGTGACTCAATATTAACGCCAAACTATGCAATCTTTAATGACTTGACAACAGTATCGTAATTATATCCCTTCTTAATAAGTCTATTCAAAGGTTTTGTAAGTTTCTGAGGTGAATACTGACACCTTCGTGCTTTATAAAGAATATTACCATAAAAAATTGGATGTGAAATACCTGAACGTATTAGAAGTCTGCATGTTGAGCTATATTTACGAATGATGTCTTTATACCGATGATAAAATTTAGTAAATGTTTTGACTAGTTTGTGATATCGAAAACCCTGGTGTAATAATTTTTCAGTAATACATAAATTTCTCTCGTTAAAATCGAAAACATTGTTACATACACGAGCGAATCGTACAAGTTGAGATATATAAACACCGTAAGATGGTGACAAGGGAACGTCACCATCTAAAAACGGATAATTAACGATAGGAAATGAAAAATCATCCCTTTTATCATAAATTTTAGTATTCAGCTTTCCATTAGTGATATAGATATCAAGATCGAGAAAAGGGCAGTGGTCATTGTTAGTATTAGCTTTATTTAAAGTAAGTTCAACAGGATAAATTTCATTAATATACATACTGAAGTCGTCATTATTGAGAGCCAAAATATCATCCAAATATCTAAAAGTATTATTAAATTTGTTTATCAGATGTTGTTTCGATGGGTCTTTGCTTAATACAGACCTAGAATGGCAGTTTATGCCAATGACATGCATCCAATTAGTTACTGTACCTTGTGATATGAGCTTAGTTTGGCTTTTTGCTGCTTTCATTCAAAATTTGTTCGCTTTGATTTTATAATGTTTCTGCATGAACAGTATTTTATATTGCTTATGTACTTCAATGCTATATGTTTTTTTGTTGTCTTATTGTAATGTATGTAAAAACTATCTTTGTTTAAATATGTATGTGCGTTTGCATGTTGTGTGTGTGTGTATGTAGGTATCGACAATAAATAAAAATTTGATTTGATTTGGTTTGTTTGAATGGTTTGAATTTGGTAACCATTTTTTCTCCTTCAGTGAAGCCAAAGCTTAGAGGGCGACAGTTTTTTGTTGTTTGTTATGATGTAGAAATATCCAGCCATGTTCTGTTAGAAAGGAAACGTTACGATAGATGGGCTGGTGTTTTAAATACAATTAGATAAATTTGTTTCATACTTTTGCATAACATATAATAGTTTAATTCATGCTATTATTTTATTTTGATTTTATCCTTAAAAATAACAATACAAAAAGTACTGGTCACGGGGCTTTTTTAGGCTACAAGTGGTGTAAAAACTCTTGTATGGGAGTAAAAAGAAACCTTAAAATATGATAATCTAATTTGTTGAAGGAAGATAATAATCAATTTATTTCAAGTTATTTTTTTGGGGAGATCAAAAACAAGTTTCATGAGATAATTCTTACTTTTCATTTCTGAAAGCAGATTTCTCAACCTTTCTGGTTTTTTTCCATTCTGTCATTTTTATTAACTACAATTTAGTGCATATACTTAAAGAATTGTTCTGAGAAGTCTTAATATTTTCCTAGTTGTAGCCGTACAAAATGTACAACACAAACATACTAGCTATACAATGTCTAATAATGTTTGATTGACAAAAGATGTCAATGATGAAAACCAATTAAATAGCATAATAATTTTATTGTTTTCTTAAATTTCTCAGATCCAAATCTATAGGATATAAAACCGCATTAGTCATAACCGTTGTGACATTATTGTTGTTTTAGAAAATTGGTTAAGAACTATCAATCTATTTTCCATTACCAAAGAATAATGTAAATAAACTATTTTTTACTGATGTTTACTATTGTCTTTGAAACTTGAATTGATAATGTGATTTTATATTCAGAATGCACCGTCTCTGCTTCAAACTAATAATTACTAGGAAACATTTCAAAGCAAACGGAAGTCCTAAGCAAACACTAAGTTGTTTATTTGCAATCATTGGTTCTTTTGATACTTCTGCAGGTAAATGACACATGTGACTTACTTGATTAGCGGTCACCGTCTAGTTTTTCAACTAACAGCTTTTAAACAGCAACCGTTACGAAAGACCACGACACTCTTATTTATTTTACGAATTTAAGATATTATGACCAACAAGACTTTAGAGGAATATAGTGAAGAGGAAGCCAATCGCCGGCTGATTCCAATTATCTACCTTTGCATACTGATGACTGTTGGGATAATAGGGAATGCCCTTGTTCTCATTATATATCCTATGAAATTTTCGGTCAGTACACACAGAACATTCATTACTGGACTTGCAATACCGGATATTCTAGTTTGCCTTGTAATCATTCCATTCGAAATAGTAGAAATGCGATATCAGTATAGATTCTACAATGCGATATTATGTAAATTGTTTAGAACATGTTCACATTGGTTTGGCATGGCCTCTATATTTGTACTTACTCAATTATCTTATGATACATACCAAAGAATCTGCAAACCATTCAAGGAACAAATTTCGATTAAAAAGGCAAAGATTTACATCGGAGGTGGATATATTATAACGTTTTTCTTATCTAGTTTAAGCTTTTTTGGGAGTGGTATTCGAATTGTGTCGCTCGACAACTTTACCGTAGGACATGATTGTTCCCTTGCTGATGAATATGTTGATACCTTACTTCCGGTCATTGGTGAGGGTATCCTGACGCTATTGATTTTTACTTGTATTTTCTTTCTAGTATTGATTTATTCTCTAATCGGAAGAACGATATTTATACAATCAAGATTTAGAAGACAATTTCGCGCCGACCCGTCACCAGAATCACGGGAATCTAATGCAACTAACAAAATATTCACTATTTCAGAGACAAAACATTCAGAAAAAACAAATCAAAAATCGCTGGAATCACCATTAAACCGTGTCACTAAGATTGCATTCGTGATAACTGTCGTGTTTATACTTAGCTTCATACCACATGCGATTATAAGTTTATTAACAGCATTGAAAGGTTCTTTTCTAGTAGAACCCGGATCTGTGGCTTCTTTGATCATGCCTATATTAGCACGATCTGTGATGATAAATAATGTAGTCAATCCTATTGTTTATGGTTTTATGGACAAGCGTTTTCGACAAAGTTGTAATATGATGTGGATTTGCTGTAGGTCTAGATAAAACCGTGTTTGATATCCGGTATAATACATATTATGGATATGTTTGGAATAAAAAGGCAGTGGGTCTTGAAGAAAAGGTTGACTAGAAACTTGACAACTGACATATACAAAATAATCAGATATAAAGAAAAGCCGACTTCAATCATTTTTTTATTATTTTAAAGGACAGATTGTAATGTAAAAGAAGATGTTTGTTGGTTTTTAAGGTTTGTGTTGCTGTTTAAAACTAAAGAAACTGGTATTAAACTTTACAGAGTTAGTTTAACATTTGTTATTATTATATGTTTTGTTATATTATATTTCGTTTTTTTTTTTTTATTAATAAAAGTGATAAATTTGTTTTTTAAAATCTTGTTCCTGTGTGTTTTCTGTTTAAAACAAAATTAAAGTTTAAAAAGTGGGTGAACTCTACGAGAAACAAGCATTCTGAGAGTATTGCATGGCACTACATAGTCCCCTACATTATATTGGAACACAATGCTAAATTGTTCTATAACTTGTCATGGTGTAAACAAAAAGAAAACATCAATTCGTTATATTTAAGCATGACTAATACAGTGTGAAAAACTGATTATATGAGTGAATTTTTCAAGTCCAAGGACGATAACACGCACAAAATTATGGATAATCAGACCGAAACAAAAAATGAAGTTGATCTGTAACTTGTCATGATAAAACTATATACCAATTATCAATCAATACCTTCAAGCATGATGAAAGAAGTCAGAAAACACTCTTAGCATTCGATATGATGTAATGAAATCTATATATATTTTTAAATTATAATCAAATATAATTATTAGTTCCAAATATTTTTACTTTCATTTGTCACAAACTAATATAGATTTGTACATGTATCTTATCTATAAAATGTCAACCCAATGTAATGTAATGAAATTTATACCTTAATAAAAATAGATTATTATCTTATAAAAGGAATTCACTTAATAATTTTTCTATATATATATTATTCAGAAAATTAGTTTATACAATATAACAAAAAAAACATTCTGGTACAGAATTGTGTAAATGTTCGCCAACTTCGCCAACGTCGCCAACATTTACGAAATCATTACTGTTCGCCAATGTTGCCAACGTTGCCAACATTTACGAAATCATTACTGTTCGACAACGGCGCCGACGTCGTCAACATTTACGAAATGAATACTGTTCGCCAACGTCGCCAACATTACTTAATTATTACTGTTCGCCAATGTCTCCAACGTCACCAACATTTAAATCATTACTGTTCGTCAATGTCGCCAACGTCCCATACATTTATGAAATCAATACTGTTCGCCAACGTCACCAATTTAAGGAAATCGTTATTGTTTGCCAACATAACCAATAATTATGTAATCATAACTATTCGCAAACATTTACGAAATAATACTGTTCGCCAATGTCACTATCATCGCCAACCTTTACGAATCCTGTACTGGTCACCAATATTTACTCTTCGCCAATTTTTTAGAAAGATTGATGTTCGCCAACCTTTACATAATTACTATTATTATACCTTACATATATTTCAAACAATTCTATTGGGTGAAACGTTATCACGTGACATGGAATAATTCAGTTAATTTTCATTCAATAGTAAGGAAGGACGAATAACCCTAGAAATTTACACCAGCGGTGAATAACCCTATTATTCACCGGTGAATTATAACTTTTTGAGTTTGTTGATTTGTACTTGAGTTACCTCCCATGAAAATGACGTCACAGACGTAAATAAACAAAATGGCAGCGTTCACGTTACACTGGAAGCCCATCGACAGACGAGGAAATAAGGCATTGGACATGCATAGAGTTGAGAGTGCCAGCAGCCGATGATATCTCTTATAAACGGTCCTTTTCAGGGCCATCAATATTTTACAAAAAGATTCTACTTTTGTTGTAAATTTGAGAAATTCGAACACAAATGTATTTTCAAACGTCAGTCTGTGTAAATATTAAAAATATAGACACTAGGTGTTCGAAATGCCCTTCCACTGTTAGTTCGGTATAATAAAACAATTGTGGCCCCTTAGAATCGATGAATATCCAAAATTGTCAACCCTTAAAAGTTATTTCACTTCGGGCTGTGCCCTCAGACTGAGGGCACAGCCCGAAGTGAAATAACTGAAACACAATCTATTTCCTGCATGCAGAAGCAGCCGATTTCAGTGCTCTGTTTTCTCAAACACCTCTCCCTAGTTTTCCGTGTTGCAGATTTTGAGGCTTCATATGCAAATTTCTGGATACAAACTACTTTACACGACTTCCCCCGTATCATTTATATAAAATTAAAATTATATCATGGAAATAATCCAAATAACAGCTTCTTACTTAAAATTTATTGGCTTTAAAACTAGTTTTTCATCAAAATATAAAGTGTCGCTCGGGGTGTCAAATTTTGCATCTCAAGGGGGCGAGATTTTTAATAAAAAATAGAATAGACTTCCATATAAACTGGTCTTTATCTGATACTTTTTTATTCAAACACATCTACTATATTATGATTACATATTACAAACTGAAGATACTCTTATTTGCCTGTTATTTTAGTTTTATAAGACATGTGCTTTTGATTTAATAAAATGTAAAAAATGACTCAAACTATTTTGTTTTAAAGCTGGAAAATGACTTCTTTTCCTTTTCAGTCACTATCATGGTCAGAAAAAGTCACGGCTGTGGCTCAATGAAACGAAACATGTAGGAAAATCACAGAGCAGACCTCCTTATAAGATTTGGCCAAATAGTTTTCAAAAGTACCAGGATTATAATTTTATACGCCAGACAAGCCATTAACTGTCAAACTCCATCATCATTGACATCAAAGTTATTCACCAGGTTCCCTTCAAAAGAACTCGTGCACACCGCAAAAGCGCTCACTCCAAAATTAATTCGATTACTCTCTCCAATGAAACACTCACCGTCATCTTTATCATCAAATGACAATACAACTTTAAGGAGACATGAAGACGACGACACTACTATTCTTAACGATTTCAAAACAGCGATTCAAAATCTTAAAAAAATAATCTGCCTGCTGATTTTTTTTAATCTTTTATCCAAATGGTAAAAGAAAGTAAATTTCCTTTAGACAATATTTCTCATCTTCTTTACCTAGAGACATTCAGATTTGTGTCAAAGAGAATAACATCCGAAATTTAGTACTAGTATCGGGAAACAACAAAGAGATTTTGGAAATCTGGCTACAGACTTTTTCAAGGTAATATTTTATATTTATCGGTGGACCAAAAAGTATTGGACACACTACAGAAAACTTGTGTGAGCGAGGAATGGCCGATCACCAAGATGCAGGAATTAATTTTGCAGTTTCAAGCCAAAAGATACTATCATAATTCATCGCCATGGACCTTGATATCCCAAAGTCAATTCTCCAGGCCTCGTTTATCCTGTATTTAATACATTACGTAACCAACAAAATGATGAGTGTATGTTATATGCTGACGAGGGAAAAGGTAACAGCAGGTACAATGTAGATAGATGACAATGATGGAGATGTAGATATGTTCGGTTTTGAAGATGGGATAACATTTAAGAAATAAAACCACTAATAAAAGACCAAATAAGTATTTTGAATGATATAACTAACTTTTTACTAGGCAAACATTTATCGGGTACAGACAAGTTTTTGGAACTTTTCTTTATAAAAGGGTACACGAGGCGCTTAAAATTATAGGTCTACGATTGAAAAACTGTAAAGAGCTCGACATACGCCAGAAAAATGTGTCTTCAAAAGTTTGAAGGAATGGCAGGTGACAATTGGCGTTAATCGCGATTTGTATTTGTGATCAGTGGATTACAGGCGTCATTGTTTCAGCTAACGTAATTTTGTGGGAAATGGCTTTTCTTGTATCAATAGTTATCAAAGGTACCAGGATTATAATTTAGTACTTCAGACGCACGTTTCGTCTACATAAGACTCATCAGTGACGCTCATATCAAAATATTTATAAAGCCAAACAAATACAAAGTTGAAGAACATTAAGGATCCCAAATTCAAAAAAAGTTCTGCCAATTATGGGTAAGTTAATCAACTCGGTTCTTTCTAGTGCAAGTGACATATTTAGAACACAACCACATTATGTTAATAAAAACACAGTAGACATGTGTTATAAATGAAACCATGTCAGCCTCATGGAACATAATGGCATGTTTCAACGTTAAAACCAAGATATCTTAGGCAGAGGTCAGACTTTGGGATATCTTGGTCCATGGTGATGACGTCTAATATTATCTTTTGGCTTGGAACTTCAAAATTAAATCCGGCGTCTTTTGGATCTGCCATTCTGCGCTCACACAAGTTTTCTGGAATGTGTCCAATACTGTTTGGTCCACCCATGAATTATACAAATTTACCGTGAAAAAGTCTGTAGCCAGTTTCCCCCTTGTTTCCCGATACCACATTTCCGATGTTATTCTTTTTGACATAAATCCAACCATCTCCAGATAAAAAAGAAGAGAAATATTGTCTAAAGGAAATTTATTGTCTTAACTCATAAATCAGAAAATAAACTGACAACGCCATGGCTAAAAATGAAAAAGACAAACAGACAAATAACAGCACACAAAAAACAACATAGAACACTAAAGACTGAGCAACACGTACCCCACCAAAAACTAGAGGTGATCTTAGGTGCTCCGGAAGGGTAGGCAGATTCTGCTTCACTTGTTGCACCCGTCGTGTTGCTCATGTTATTACCAACCCGGTAATAGACTTATTCGGTTGGTCACATTCATGAAAAGGGAAGGGGATTGTATTTACGAGAAACATAACAGTTATCATCTGTGAAACGGTTTTTCCATAACGGTCAACAAACTCGTGATGGCGTCCGTAAAATTTACGAAGGGATGCTTTCAACTTCACCATTTGGAACTCTTGGTTTAATAGCTTCCTTGTAAACACCAACCCTCTATCTAGGAAATCATGATAGGAAATACAAGCGCGGGAATATCGTATCAATTGGGAGATATATACTCCGTATGCAGGCACTGCTGAAATTTTGCTACATCGAAAGTTCACAATTAGAAAGCTGAAATCATCTCGTATGTCGTAAAGTTTTCTTTTCAACCGACCCTCATTGTCAATTTCTAGGTGTTAGTCAGGATATGAGGCCTAATAATAAAGAAGAAACAAGTCGGCAAGAAAAGGGGTACAATCGGTTTCCATTGGAATGGCGACAGTCTGTTGAAAAACACGTCCTTCTAAAGTAACAAATATGTTGTCAATCAAGAAATCCATCATCTTGATAATGTCAGTTTCAGAGATTTTTGTTGTTGTCATTTGATGATAAAGATGCCAGTGAGTGTTTCATTGGAGAGAGTAATTGAATTCATTTCGGAGTGAGTGCTTTTGCGGCGTGCTCGAGTTCTTTTTAGAGGATTCCCAGTGATGAACTTTGATGGAGTTTGACTGTTCGTGGCTTCTGGCAAATCTTATATGGAGGTCTGCTCTGTGATTTTCCTCCATGTTTCGGTACATTGAGCCACAGCCGTGACTTTTTTCTGACCATGATAGTGACTGAAAAGGAAAAGAAGTCATTTTCCAGCTTTAAAACAAAATATTTTGAGTCATTTTTTACATTTTATTAAATCAAAAGCACATGTCTTATAAAACTAAAAAAACAGGCAAATAAGAGTATCTTCAGTTTGTAATATGTAATCATAATATAGTAGATGTGTTTGAATAAAAAAGTATCAGATAAAGACCAGTTTATATGGAAATATATTCTATTTTTTTTTATTAAAAGCCTCGCCCCCTTGAGATGCAAAATCTGAAACCCCGAACGACACTTTATATTTTGATGAAAAAACTAGTTTTACAGCCAATAAATTTTAAGTAAGAAGCTGTTATTTGGATTTTTTCCATGATATAATTTTTATTTTATATAACTGATACGGGGGAAGTCGTTTAAAGTAGTTTTTATCCAGAAATTTGCATATGAAGCCTCAAAATCTGCAACACGGAAAACTATGGAGAGGTGTTTGAGAAAACAGAGCACTGAAATCGGCTGCTTCTGCTTGAAGGAAATATATTGTGTTTCAGTTCCTTCCGTGCAATACATGTAATGGTACTAAGAATTCTAAAAAAAAGAAATTTTGATACTTGAACTTACTTTGATAGTTTTTCTTCGCTTCGGAATTGCCACCCCGTGTCAAACATAGCCGACAACCCACATGTGGCGTTCTACACGGTGAATTTGGACGGTACAGATTATACAGTATATCAACCACATCCTTTTCTATTACATTTTTTAGTTATCTGACACTTACAAAATGCGGACACTACAGTACATTTTGATAATTGTAATTTACTCCATCTGTAATAACTGGGTTATTAGGTAGCTGCTTACAATAGAATTTGGTAATTGTAAAATTAATATTATATGGTCATTGGAAAATTGCTAAAGATCAGGAATAAAACAATACACGTATCGTACATTTTGCAATCTATCTCAGTTAAAAATAGACTAGTATGTCAAAATTAAACGTTTAATTGTCAATAAGTATACTTTGGGATAAGAACACTTGACACTTTTAATTTGCAAAACACTCATTTGCAAATCCGCCACCGCCTCAATTAAGAGCTACAATGTCAGGTATATAACCAAAATGTGCGGAATTACATGAGATTCAATAATTTCATTTTTTTTCTACTGTTACTATTATATTTATTTTGCTATTTGATTTATAAAAACATGGGATTTTTAATATCCCATGGAACAAATAAAAATCCTTTGGGATTCAAATTATAAATATATAGATATAAAGTAATGTGTATGTTACAATGTATTCTATTTGGTAGTAAATTGTTATAAGATGAATCTTTTTAATTGAATATCTTTTTTCTTTGGAAATGTTTATTCAACATATTGTTCTATAACTGTTCAAAACTAAACTTTTAAATAACAAAGCAGATGATTTAAGTATCAATATATGTTTATTTATGAATTATAGAATACTTTCTTGAAACATAATTATTTACCATTTGAAATCAATGAAAAACTCTATTATTAGGCTTAACATACTAATAGCTATTTAAGTAAATATATTTTTTTTCAAAATATCCCTCCACCCAAAACATTTATTTTAAAAGTTTTTTTCATCATCCAGCATTGTGTAATCGTATAGTCCACTTTTTGGTCATTCAGCACAGAACATTGACATTATTGTGGTTTCAATATCTTTTGGTATTTAAAAGAACTTCAAATCATTGAGTGAGTGATGAAAATAATAACTGATCCAACTTTTGTCTTTGAATTTGTTCTGGTCTTGTTTCTAAGTTTTCTCCATTTATTATAGGTGATGAATTTCCATCCTTCTGAAAAAGAACCAATAAAATCTGAAGTTATGTATTATACAAAATTGTTTGCATACATGTAGCAATAATATGATTTTCAATAAAAATAGCTATGCGGTATGGATTTTACTGATTGTTAAAGGTTGTCCAGTGTCATCAGTTTCTAACCTCCTACATCCTTTGGTCTCTGATGGAGAGTTGTCAAATTAGCAATATACCACATCTTCCTATTCTAATACTATATAACAATCAATTAATTTATTCTTCTTTATAACATTTGGGTATTTTCCCAAGTCATATATATATAATATACATATAAATATATATATAAAGATCAATGTTAAAACTTAAGGCAACAATAATAACATTCCATCATCACAAGAATTTGCAATATATTATACAAAACGCAAACAACAGAAACAATATTTCCTTAAGCTTTTTAAGTTCTGACAGAGTTCAACTTGTGTTTTATTTCAATGAAAAAATACCTTGAACTCTTTCAGTCAGGGTACTACTTGTACAAGTTATTTTTATTTACTTGAAGAAGTAAATACAAATATACACATTTATAAGTAAATAAATAATGTTTGAATAATCTCCCCTTAATTTTCTCAAAAAGTTACTTGTATAAGTAAATTTTTCTTAAAATCCCACAAAAGTCCTCAAGTTTTGAGATGTAAATTCATGCCTTTAATGATTTTTCCCAGGTTTGCCCAATTTTTTTTTTATAAAAGTTGAATGTTTCACCTCATTAATTCAACAAAGAAACTGATTGCACAAATATCTTAAGTATTTGCGCAAGGCCTTCAAAAATTGCTCCTTGGGGGCTTGAAAATGTAAAGTACATATAGAAAGCTATTAGGTGCGCAGAAAATAAAATAGCATCATGAGAAGCATTCAGTATTGTAGTACTTTGTTTGCAAACTTAATTTGTAACTGATATGTGCAAGTGATGTAGGGTGCTAATTTTTTATATAACTAAAGTCTAATCAACAAAACAGCTAACACAATGGTTTGTACAGTTATCAGTCAATGTCAGTCATATAGTTACTTGCCAATCCGTAGTACTTACGGTTATTTCCTTTTTTGTAGAAGAGTTCGTGTTGTTCGATCTTGAATTTTAGCTGCTGTGTTTTTTAGACAGTTGATTTTTTGCTGTTGGCTATGTTATTCCCTGGCTTACTCGACTGAGGGGTTGTTTCAACTAGAGTTTACTGAATTAATTAATGAAGAACTAAAGATGAAAAAAAATGAGAAAAATTACAACCATGCTGAGTGAACTGTTTCAACTACAAGAGAGTAATTGCTCATTGATGACGATTCGTATACCTTTTTTGTGGTTTGGACAAACATGCAAGTCAGTAAAGAACGTAGAGAATCAGAGAAACTGTACACAGATAAAATGATCACCAATGTTTTGTTTAATCGGTTGTAAAACCTGTTTGTAGCTTACGTTTGTAATTGTATTGCATATGAAGACTTTACAATGTTTATTTCTTGTGTATAATTTTTGTAACTTCCATTTAAAACTGCAGTTTTGAGCTTCTTTTGTTTTTGAAATTACGACCATTGGACTTTTTTGGATAATTGAAAATTTGCGTTCTTTGAAATAGCTTACATAATTTTTTCGCCCTCAATGTTGAAATATTTAACACTGAACACAAGAAACAACTGCAAGTTACTCAATACAGTCCACCGTGATATGGAATTATGTATGCTATTTATTATATATTGAGATATTTGGTACATCTGAATAAACAATCCGTCAGTACAGAGTTAACGTCCTGAATGTGCATGAAATAATTTCCACTGAACGATAAACAAACTAGAAACTATCAATCTCATTATGATGTGGTAGTATGTTAATTTGGATACTTTTGATTTGATGTATCGTACTTTGATTTTAATTCCAAGTACCTATTGAGTAGATATAGCCATGCATCAGTGATTATGTTAATTGTTAGACTACTTCATGCCTCAATGAGTTTTGATATAAGCGCTAATGTGTTATGAGTGCCAATAAGACAACTCTCCATCCAAGTCACTATTTGTAAAATTAAACCATTATAGGTAAACGTGCGGTTTTCAACATGGAGCCTTGGCTCACACCGAACAAAAAGCCATAAAGGGCCCCACAAATGACTAGTTTAAAACCATTCAAACGGGAAAACCAACGGTCTTATCTATATAAAAAACGAGAAACTAGAAACACTTATGAATATAAACCACATCAACAAATGACAACTTCCTAACATCCGTTTTCTGACTTAGGACAGGTGCAAACAAACGCAGCGCGTTTATACGCTGTAATTGGTACCAATCTTCACCCTTATTTAAAACAAAAGCGTAACATCACAACATAGAAAGTTTAGAATAGAACCACATGTTTTTAAGCAAGAAATGTTTGAACTGTGTATTTCTTGATTTTGGCATCTTACATTGTACATGAATAGAGTAATCTTTCTTTGAACTGTTTTTTTGTGTTTTTAGTGCAGGAATTCATAGATATACAAAAAATATTCACCTTGAGGTTTAATGTTTATTATTCCAAACAATATACTTTTAATTATATAAATATTTTCCAAATTATTCCTATTTGTTAATCTTCATTTATGTTTCCATGTTTTTCAGGAATTGACTGATAACAACTGAATCTAATAAAGCATCTTAAGTATTAAAAGCAAAGTAAGGAAATATGAAGATTTATAATCCAATGCATGACATAAAAAGAATCAGTAATGAACTTTAAAATTGGTACAAAGAAGAGGTATTACATCAGAGAAAACATTAAAGCAAAGTTTACAGATAGAAAACGTGATTGGGTGATTTAAACGATTGTCATAATTTTATTAATAAAAGTCTGAATCATAAAATATGAAAATGCACATAGATTCCAGGCGAGCAACTTAAACATGTGGAGCAGGATCTGCTTACCCTTCCGGAGCACCTCAGAGATCACCCCTAGTTTTTGGTGGGGTTCGTGTTGTTTATTCTTTAGTTTTCTATGTTGTGTCATGTGTACTATTGTTTTTTTCTGTTTGTCCTATTCATTTTTAGCCATTGTCAGTTTATTTTCGATTTATGAGTTTGACTGTCTGGTATATTTCGTCCCTCTTTTAAGCTCATCCCCTCTGTGTATGAATATAGATGACGCAATCATACCACATATCTATGTTTTTCGATTAGTCTGAAAAGCTCTAGATATTAAGTAGACGATTAAGCGGGTTTTGTGGATAGTCATTTGACGAATAATTCAATTTTGATTTTAAAGTTGTTTTCCTTATGAAATCAATTCAAAATTTATGAAGTTATTAGTTTTTATGAGCATGTGCCTTCATTATCTTTAAAAACATATCTATTTAAGTTTGTTTTAAAATTCTACCAATATATATACATTCGTCCTGTGTGCATATTCGAAGCCTATACAGAGTCCTGAGTGCATTTTTTTATAGTCAGAAGGTCATCTAGAACAGTGCTGAGACGTTCCTTTTTTCATATTGTAAGAGCTGCAAATAAATCAACTTGCAAAAATTAGAAATAATTATGATAAATTTGTCAAAGCCAAGGAAAAAAAAACATTAACAGAAAAAGAGAAATCACAAGGAAAGTTCAAAAAGATAGTCACTAATCAAATGGCAAAATCAAAAGCTCAAACGGATGGATAACAACTGTCATATTCCTGACTTGGGTACAGACATTTTCTTATGTAGTACATAGTGGATTAAACCTTGTTTTATAGCTAACTAATAAAACCGCGCATAACAGTCGCGTAAAATTCCATTATATTGACAACGATATATATATTTGAACAAAACAGACATAATAGGTATTAATGACATAAATAGGGGTAAAGCTGTCAAAATTTTGTTATTATTTTATATCACTATAAAACAAAACAAATTTATATACAAACATTTACCATGTCCATATAACACAATACGTGTTGTTTAAGTACAGAGCCACGCTATATGTAACAACGAAAAAAAAAAAAAAAACCAAACCCCATATATACATGTGATATTCCCGTATTATGCATATGGGAAGCTGTACATGCATCTTTGACCTTGTGAGTACTCTCGTGTGTTAACATTTCTTGCTATATAAGTGAAATATAACAAAAAAAATACATATTTTAACAAAGACTAATAGGGGAAAATCAATGGTGGTATTACATCTATAGACATTTTTAGCAAACATGAAAGACAAGAATACAACCATTATCATAGAATAATAACAAAATGACGGGATATATAAGTACAAAAGAAGGACTCAAGATACAAACGGGATAATCAAACTTATACGTCGAAAACGTACCGACAAAGCCATGTCAAAAAACAAAAATCGACCAAAAGACAAACAACAGTATAAAAAACACATTGAATAAATCCAAAAGACTGATTCAACACGACCCCATAAAAAACGTGGTGATCTCATGTGCTCCATAAGAATAAGCGGATTGATAAATTATATCAAAACGATAAGGCATCACACAGCAGCGTAATGGTATTTAACATATAACAAAAGATGAAAATCATTAGGCAATCTTCCAAAATTTGTCCTGCCTATCCCTGCAAATGAAATTTGTATTCACATGTCCTAAGAAAGGAGCCTGTTGGTCAGTAAGTGTCGTTTGTTGGTATGGTTACACAGACTAGACTGTTGGTTTTCCTGTTTGATTTTTTTTTCGATAGTTATTTTGGGGCCCTTGATATCTTGCTGTTCTATGCGAGCCAAGGCTCCGTGTTAATGGCCGTCATTTGACCTATACTAACTTTCTTTTTACAAAATGTGACCTGGATGGAGAGTTGTCCCATTTGCATTTATACCACATCTTCCTATTTATAACTATAAATTTGTATATAATTATTCAATATTGCTGTTAAAAATGACATCAACGAGAGTCGTAGTAACCATCCTTTACGTAATGTTTGACTTGTAATACTTCATTTTATTGACTTTCCCAATATGATGGAGATACATTAGATCCGTTATCATTCCTATCTTATTTCATAGTTGTTCACATGTCTATCAATACACATTTATATGGAATTCCTGTCACGATTATAATCAGTAGTTCACCCTTTGGCAATGACTTCATGCAAGACAATTTAACTATATTAAAAATCCATTAAATATTTGCACTTTACCATCATAGTCTTCTTTAGAAGACCCCAAGTACTATTTCATATATATTTTTTAATATAATTTAATTTTAGATGTAACTCTTCTTCTGAATGGCTGACAATGTTTTTGTCTATCAGCTTATTGACATAAATTAGTCATGTGACCATGACGTCAGCAACGTTTTCTTAATGATTTACTCCGGTTCAAAAGAATTAGATTATAAGGAATTACTGTAATACTTTTTCTGTCTATTCGAAATAAAAAAATGTGGTGCACACTTTACAATACCCCGCAACGCTGGTTCTCCAGTGTGCACCACATTTTTTAAGTTATTTCGAATGGACAGATAAATAATACAGTCATTCCTTAAATCTATAAATTATCATTTTCAAACGTTTATTTTGAAAATCTTTTATTTCTCTTCGGTTGTCTTTAATACTTTTAATATATCAGATATGAAATTATAGAAATAAGCAAAAAGCGGAAATTAATATATGAATCTGTATGTTGCAGTTAGACTGAACACGCAAATAATGTCAGTTTTGTTATTTTAAACTCACATTGATATATTCTACAAGGATAAAACGTAAAATTACAAAATACTGAACTCTGAGGAAAATTCAAAACGCAAAGTCAATAATCAAATTCAAAATCAAAAGCGTAAATACATCAAACGAATGGAAAGAAACTGTCACATTCCTGACTTGGTACAGGTATTTTCATATGTAACTTAAAGCTGGTTTTATAGCTAACTAAACCCTTTACTTGTATGACAGTCGCATACAGTTCTAAAATATTGACAACAAAATGGGAACAAAACACAAAGACATTATAGGTACAAATGTAAAAATAGGGATACAGCAGTCAGCATTGTGTAATCTAAATTACTATGAAAACAAACAAATATATAAACAAAAGAAAAACGAAAAGGCATATGCCCACCACTGAAAACGAAAGATAAGAACACAACAGTTTACCATAGCACAATAACACAATTACGGTATGAATAAGTATCAAGCCACGTCAAATGGGCATCATCAACAATAGACTAAACAGTTCAACTAATAATTTTCAAAGACAAACAAAACAAGAACAATTCAACACGTGTTTGATATGATAAACAACGTCAGTACCTAGAAGCTATACTTCAATACCATCGTGTATTATTTGTGAAGTTGATGCGGCATATTTATCAACAAGTCCGTATATGTAAAGAGAAACAAGCGTAACGTAATACATTTGTAAATAATATTTAAAAAAAAATGATGGAACAATGGATGCATGTTACTGCTGAGAAATGGAAAGTCGACACTTGAAAAGTTGAAATCATCACAGTTTTGGTCATGGAACACACTCCTGGCAATGAAGTCTGTATTTGTATATAGTAAAGAGAAACAAGAGTAATGTAATAATCAATATTTTGAAAATAAAATGAAAGAACAATGGATAGATATTCTACTGCTGAGAAATGGAAAGATGACAATTGAAAAGTTAAAATCATCAAATATGGCATAGATTCTACTTTGAAGTCATCAGCATGTGTCAGTATCGAGGAGGAGATCCAGATATAACGCAGATTTTTCTAATTTCGAAAAAACCCTTTATCTCAAGTTCATCCGGATATTAGGTATGTAAGGACTTGCTGAAATGAAGGTTATTGAGAGAGAGAATATCATCAATATATCAGAAAGTGATACGTAAGAACTATTTTAGATCCTATATCTGTTTTATGTTTGAGAAAGGTCCAAATAAAATATGCTTCATGAGAGTATAAAAAACCAAGTATGCTAGTAATGGTGCACTACAAGTACATATTGGAAAACAGTAGTTCTGCTAAAATAAAAATCCAACAAACTCAAAAACTATATATGTTTTCGATCAAAACTTTCAGCATTTTGATAATATAAACAACGGCTTATTTTGTAATTTTTCAGATTGATTCTTGACTTGACACATTTTGTTCATGACTTGAAAAACGTAGTCTGTATCTACATGTTCACGTATTGTAGCAAAAACTCTGTTTGAAGCTCGGTGTAGTATCTTATTAAAAATTGGGATAAATAGTGTTAAGCGTAGAAAAATCGTAGGTTGATATTACTGTAGGATAAAGCTTGTTCTTCCAAAATTTTAGATTAAATATGAAGGATTTTTAAGAATCCACATCTGAATGACAACGCTGGATGAATATAACTCATATCAATATATCAGGAGACCATATTTGCCTTTGAAAGAATGCATGGTGGTAAGGACTTAAGACAGATGTTGAATCGAAAAACCCGGGCAAGTCTGTAACTGTTTGACAAAAGGGACTAACCGGTTATATATCTGTCTTTTCAAGGATGTTTGCGATGTAAGGTATCCGGTATAATGATTGGGTTAAACAATCACCATATATACAACGACCAGAATTGCTAATAAAAACCTTTGTAGTAAATCCAGTATTAGTATTAGTTTAAGTTGAATATAACCATGGATAAACAGTCTATGTGACTGGTATTTGCTGTATCGTAAAGGTCTCTGTAGTGGAAACATATATGTCATACATTTCTTGCTACTAATGAAAAACAAAAATCATTCTAATGGTTTATCATTAAGTTTTGTGTTTAAGTTCTTTTTTTGACTTTTCTATGTGTAGAAGACCGGATATATAAATAATCGTATTATTTCAGTAGTTAGGAGAGAGGGAAAGAGGATAATTATTCAATTAAAATGTTCACACCGTCGTAATATATATCGAAAGGTAAAGTATAAACGACGTTTTATGGTTTACTTTTGTGCTTCACAACAGTATGGATTTTTTTTTTGAAGAATGAAGCCTTTCAGAATGTCTGCTAGAATTATTTAATTAAGACATGGACTGCGTCGGATACAAATCGACATTATGTAAAAACACACAAACACATGTATATGTATGAGATTTTGGTTGATTTTGGAACATTCCAATACGATATGGAGGATAAACAGTGGTCTGTTTTGTAAGGTTCATATGAGAACCTAATTGTCAAACAGTAATAGACTTTACCTATGGAATTTATTTAACATGAACTAAGATACCAAATGTATTGATATTCATTTAGATAATATAATAATTTTAACTGATGTCGTGAGATCCGAGCATATAATGATAATACAAGAACGATATATGAAACTCATCAGGGTTTATTCAGGTGAACCAGCAATAAATACAGAAAATACAGTTATACTATAAACAATCAATGCCATCAATAATGTCAACATACAATCAATACATGAGGTTATCGGAAGAGTGTTAGAATCTGCATTATGCGTAATACGTCACGGATTAATAATAAGGTACATATACAACATGGACTGGTTCAGTTCTATATATTAGTGTTCAGTACCACAATCACATGATGATGTTAAATATTACCGTTTAAGAATAAAATTCAAACCGTCTTTTATTTGCTGTCTCGGTTTTATTTTCTTACCTGATTTATTAGATTTGAACATCTACTGTTGCTTGAATTCATACTAAAGTATACTGTTTTACCTCTGTCTGTCCGTCCGTCCAATGAATATTTGTCGTCGCATCTTTCTCGAGAACTACATGACAAGGATTTCTGAAATTGTGTTTCAGGGTTTATATAAGTCAGCTATACTCTGTGATGCTTTTTGAAATTCATTACTCGACAACTTCCTGTTTACCGAACACTTGTATCATTTTACACATGATAGCCAACTTGAAAATTTTCGTCACATTTTTTATTAGGAACTACAATACAAGGTTTTCGGAAATTTGGTTTCAGGGTTTATATTTGTCAGGTATACCGTGTGATGCGTTTTCAGATTCATCACTCAACAACTTCATGTTTACCAAACACTTACATATTTTGACACTTTTAGAATTATCCACTTGCGGCGGTGGTATCATCAGTTACCAATGGCTCGCAGTTTCATTTGTTTTGCATTTCGCTCAATAATCAAATAGCATGATTTGCATATTCTAGTGCATAGACTTATTATATAGTCTATTAAAATCAAAATGTTAAACAAGATAACATTCAAAGCATTATTGATGCGCTTCCTCAGATATGAACGTTAGGCCGTTGGTTTTCTCGTTTGAATTGTTTTACAATTGTCCATGTTGTCATTTCGGTGCCTTTCATAGCTGGCTATTCGGTTTCGGCTTCGCTCATTGTTGAAAGCTGTATGATGACCTATGTCTGTCATTTGGTCTCTTGTGGAGAGTTTTCTCATTGGCAATCATTCCAAATATTCTTTTTTATATATAAATCTTCATGATCTTGCTACGGGACTGTTGGTTCATCATCATGATCATGTAAGTCTATATGGTGCGTGTCAAACGTAAATGACTTTTTATTACCATAACTTCTCTTTGATTAATTAGTTTGCTTTTCACATACGCCGGATAATTGCAGCCTTTTTTCCCTTCATTCGATATCGTTAACTGTACAAGTAAAGAGCTAATTATGTGTTGAAGTTTTGTTAGAAACTTAATGTGTGGTGAAATTAGGCCAGGAATTAATTATGTGTTGAAATAAGGTCAGGGATCAATTATGTGTTGAAATTAGGTTATGAACCAATTTTGTGTTGAAATGGATTAATTGATACTGCATGTAAATAAATCTATAAAGTAAAATTTTCAATGAAAGTCCCTTATCAAATATCTAAATCATGAGATAATGGTTTATCGAAATATGGATCACTCGTCTGAAGTAAATGATCGGACATATTCTGATAATAATTAGTTCTCTATAAACACTAAAACGATCATGATCCTTCAATTTTTCACTGTAAGTCAGGATCATAAAAAACAGTATAATTCAAAGAATGAAACAACTTCTGATTCTAGACTTAGAGCATTTACATCGATTTATGAGTAAGGATATCTCTTTGATTTGTCCTTCCTCTCTTTGCATGATTTCATTACGGATTCAATGTCGACCTCGATCAAGTTGATAGGTTATGATTTTTTTCTATTTCTATGTGTAATGGAATGAAAAGCATTTGTTACTTTTAAACAGCGGTATACTATTGATGCTTTTGTTTGCAGATAATGTTAAGATCAAAATGACCGCTTAAGAATATCCGTGACAGTAAATGTTTTTTTCGCTATTTTCGGTCGATCATCTGACTCGATTTATAAGATTTGAACATCTACTGTTGCTTGAATTCTTATATGTTATAGTTCTGAGAAAGTATGTAAGATTTGGTAATGAATTTTTAACATCTATCTTATGTTTATTATCATCAATCTTTTGTTATCTTTACTAATGTTTTCTCTCAGAAGATCTTGTAATAAGACGATACTAGTGGACACACATTCCATTGTCGACTTACAAATGTTTGGGATTCTATACTTATCTAACGAACGGAGTGATTGATACGAGCAAGTGAATGTTACTTTATGTAATACGAATTTTTCAACAATTGCTATGATTATATGCTTGTTGCCAATAAGATGATATTACTCAATTAAAACAGTGCATTGATCAAACGTTTACATGAAATTGCTGCCTTTAAAATGACAAATATGAACATTATTGTAATTGGAGCTGAAAATATTACGTAATTTCAATGTCAATGTTTGATCTCATGACGATAGTTCGTCGTTTGAAAAAAAATGCAGGTATTATCCTTTTCAGTACCAATTTCAAAAACAAATTATTAGAAAAAAATTCATCATTGTCATTTTCGCTCAAAGGTTCAATTATAGCACAATTAGCCTATTCAAGTACATAGACTAAAAATGACATTTTATCATCCATTAAAATCAAAATGTTAAACATTCTAACCATAAATGATGCACTTCTTCCGCCATGAACACTTTTACATCTTGCTACATGTCTATCGGTTCATCATCATGATCATGTTAGTCTATATGGTGTTTGTCAAGTATTACCATTACTTCTCTTTAAATAATTAGTCTCCTTTAAACATACGCCGGTTAACAACATCCTTGTCTCCTTTTATTTAATGTCTTCGAACCACGAACATAACAAAAAACCAGATTGACATGAGGTGTTGTGAACAGGTCAGATAACAAATTAAAAGACTGAGCAACACCTACCCTTCCAAAAACGGTGATGTTCTTCTCGTGAAGAATTTACCGACAGTGCGAGGACTATATAGCGAGTCAAGGTCGTTGAAAACTCCATCATCATCTTGAAGAATAAACAGATCCTGCTTTACATGCTGCTGATAACTTATAGGAAAATAGGTAGATTATGTCCATTTGATTGACGCAAAAGGAGGGAGAACTAGTATGTACGGTTTTTTTCATCTCATGGTCATTGATGGTGTCGCAAAGAAGTTCAACATACATGGTAAGCCATTGTCACTTTGATACATCAGTTGATGACCTTACCAGGTTTCTTGTCGATACAATCAAATAGCTTTCCTTTCTATTTGATTTATTTGACAGTATACATTTTACTTAAATATTGCAAATTATTTACTCTTCATAAACTACACACCGGGTTATGCTAATATCTAACGAAATAATCAGTCAATCAAGTGAATATGAATGAAAACGGCTATTAGAAACAATAAACAATTTCTGTTTTCCGCATGAATATTGAATATAGTTAACAGACAAGCATAAAACAAATCAAATTGCCTAATTACATCCAGTTTTCTATCCAATTTCAACAGTAAATTAGATATTTACTTTTTTTTTATCCATTCCTTTGTATCCAATTTATGTTACATTGATGGTGTTTTATTGGTTCATATTGCTATAGATAACATTTCTCAAGCGCACATAATTGTAATCTCTGTCCTGCCTTTTATTTTTCACTCTATTCGGTCCTGCCTTTTTTTTTTAGTTTATCCTGACTTTGTTTTACCTAAATTGTCATCCTGACTTTTTTTTTAAGTGTCTCATCCTGCTTTTTTTTTTACTCAAAATTCCTGTCCTGCCTAATTTTTTCAAATTTCATCCTAGCCCCCCTCCCCCCTAAAAATCAAATGGTAGCTCCCTAATACATAACTATATTTTCACTATTTTTGAACTATGAAACACCATTTAAAATAAAAAGAACAACAACATAAATATTGGAACACAACTAATAGACATAGTAATTCGACGTCTACAATTTCACGCCTTTTATATAAACCGTTTCGTAAAATGTAAAATGTAACCAATCTAATAGTGATTTGTTGTTGTTTTCAAACATGGGTGCCTGTTTAAGTCCTCATACAAACCTTTCAAGACTTCGTGTGAAAGTGTGTGTTTTCCATTCATTAAAAACAATAGTTATTGTTTTCATCATTATCAACCTTACTTATGACCACAAACGAATAGACGTCTACGTAAATAACACGAATGCTTAGTTTCCGTACAAGGCTTTTAACAAATCACTGTTTAAATAGACAGGAGAACAAAACCACCGTCTAATTAATACTTCAGACATTCAAAACGCATGCACTTTTCTGATATGAAAATGTTTCGACAAAGCATTAAGTGATGGAAATGTTTTTTTTCTATACCACGATATATATCTGAGCTAATTGACATCTACTAGCACTGCATATAAAATATTTTGAAGTAGCCAAGAGTGAAGACTGTTAAATGTAGAGAATACAATTTCCAATTGACACGAAAAGAATGTATGCCTGCTACGGTAAAAAGTACGTGTCTGGTTTAATTATTGCTACACACTCATATAGCAGTGGTCATTTTTACGAAAAAAAACTTACTACTTGATAAACAAATTAGTATACTAACAAAACTTTAGTATTAAGATTTTTTGTGAAACTGATAACTGATACATTAATCAGCAGGTTCAAAAATTTCGTTTCATGTGGTCTACTTGTAACTAATAAAATGATTTCTTTACGACAACTGTTGCAGCATTTATTCTATAACACATACGATTGTTTTCCGTCAGTCGTATAGAACCAGTTTCAACACATCGTTCCGTAACCATTAACAAAGATCTTTTTGTTGATGGCATTGCTTGAATTGCCGTATCGTTAAGTTAATCGTTCGAATCGCGATCTCTGTTTTGTCATAAGATAAACCCCAAATGACGTTACAAGTTAGAGTAGATGAAAGAAAGACTGATGGTATCTCTGGAAAATTATAAGTACAATTTCTATAATATCAAATTTACCACACATGTAATTAAATGCAGTTCAAAGCTGACCACCACGTTCATAAGCAATAAGATTAACGTGTCATTGTAAGCGATAATCACTCTTTAACCATCAATTTCTCATTTCAATCAAAATCAAGGTCATTTCCATATTAAGCATTACGTATTCCCACAAGGACATTCATTCGTATATTTACGGCTCTTAGACGGTGGTTTTAATGTGTATTGATGATAGGCTACTGTATTGTGTTACATGTGACTGATTTTCTGAGTGCAACTGCTTTAAGCAATAGTGATATCCATTAGGAAGACATTTCTTGCCCTACATTAGATGGAGATGTAGATGTAATGCGCTGCGCAATTGAGCTTGCTACATCTACTTTCTGGTTGACCTATATGTCTAAAATAAAGCTAAATATCACTGTCACGCATGTTAACATTTTATGGCTACCATTTTAATCTTATTAAATGTCTAATGGTTTGTCGTGATGAGAAGATAAGATAAATTTAAAAAAGATATTTCAAGCTTGGATTAGTTTTAAAACCATAGAAATCTTACAGGATCTTTAGTATTCAAATGATTTGTCATAATTGGTTAAACGTCGAAAAAATCTTTGTACACGATTAATACTCCTTCTAGCAGTGATGAAAGACAATAAATATTTGAAAAATTCGTAAAACACGTTTTCGCTGCGACATTTTGAAGGTGCTTCCTTTAAACCTTGAAATATCTTTATTCAGACACTTCACTTTGTAAAATTGCAACAACATGAAATTTGAAGCTGAACGACATCTAGAGGTTATAATTAATAATATCAGGCTTCTTTACACGACCATGCAAACGATTGTTTCATTTATCCGAATGATGTTTATTGACCGGGGACGTCTTTTTGTGACTTGTGAATCTCGTGAGTTGTATCCTGCAAACCTGCATAACGTCACCATATGGTACCATATGGCACGTTAATCACAAATCTAGAACGCCCGCTACTTACGGAATATGTTATTCGTAAACTATTACCGAATGTGTTTTTTTAGATGATATGAAAACTTACTCAAATCTGCTGGGCCTTGTTGACATTTTATTATATGCATCGAGTAATTGAAAGTGTTAATAATTCTTGTTATTTCATGACTAAATTTATCTGTTTTCTCATTGGTTAAGAGCACAGGAAATCCTCATTAATAACACGTTATATTCACCTCAGCAAAAATCCAAGAGAGTTATATAAGATTTGGAACAACTTCCGTGTACCAAAATATAGATATTCCAAGGCAACGTTAATGACGTAGGTTTACGACGTCAAGTAAATTCCCGTGTTTTCTTTTTCTTCTTGTATTCGGTGTATTTTCTCATTTGTTGTGTTTTTGAATTAATATTTCAACTAATGAAAATAAGAAACAGCACAAGCCCATGAAATAATTAAAACTAAAAACAGGAAGCAGTTTCAAAAGTTTCTTCAACAAATAGTAGAAAATTGGATAAGGATACAAAATCATATAATACAACAATTGTTTAGCTTTGATTTCAGTTGATACATAGAGATTAATACATGGCCTTTTCCGTATCAGCCTGGGTATCATCCCGTGATCCCCATATCATCCCGAGGCGGGGTCGAGGTGCTGATATGGGTCGAGGGATGATACCCAGGCTGATATGGAAAAGGCCATGTATTAATCGCTTTATCATATACTTCCGACACTAGTTTTATGTAAGGCAAATAAACAAATGCAATAACTAAAACAGCATCACTACCTTCATATATATTTATGGTAACATTTCCTATAGAGGCATTTTGAATCATTGAAAATTTGACAGAGTTTTATGATCATTATTACTCCATGTTTGTTGTACTATAAAATATTTCATAATTGTCAATGGCATTTGTTAGCAAGTGCTGAACTATCCCTACAAAAGTTCCCGTAAATTTTGATGTCGTCATAAAGAATATCTGACGTCACAATGAAAAAGTAAACAACCGATACAGGAAACACCGGAAGTAACTTGCACGAGAGGCACTATTATGGTTTTTGTGCACGAGATGCACCTGATATGGGTTATCAGCCCGGGTTGGAAATTATGGCTTGTGTACTTCCGCTTATTACACATATGCAAAAGCTATCATATCAATGCTAAGTATAGGATAAACTGATTTATCAACGCCAGAGATATTACATTCACCCATTGGCCGTTCGGTGAATATCATATCTCTGGGACTGATAAATAACTGTATCAAACCCATAAAAAGTCAATTATGGTATAATGCCATTGTTACAGGATATTGTATATCCGTTTGAATTGTTTCATATTTGGTTATACCGAGTCTATTTTGAGCGTCCTATACAGTATGGTTTTTCTCATTCTGAAAGGTCATATTACGCATATCCTCGTCATTTTGTGTTTTTTTGCCATGGGATTATAGAATATAGTAAACGGTGAGTATAACGTAAAAAGAAACATTTGCCTTTCCAATCACAGTTCCAATTATTAAACATTGTTGACAGAATGTTGATAAAAAAAAATGCTATTTGTATTATATCGATATAGAAAGATATGGTATGAGTGCCAATGAGACAACTCTCATTCCAAATAACAATTTATAAAAGTAAACCATTACAGGTCAAGTTACGACCTTCAACATGGAGCCTTGACTCACACCGAACAGTAAGCTATAAAGGGCCCCAACAATTAGTAATGTAAAACCATTCAAACGGGAAAACCATCGGTCTTATATATATAAAAACGAGAAACACGTATGAACTTCATAAACAAACTACTGTACATCAGATTCCTGTTTTAGGACATTTACAAACATTTGCAGCGGGATTAAACGTTTTTATGGTGCCAAACCTTCTCCCTTTTCTGAAACAATAGTATAACATCACAACATAGAAAAACACACTATAAAATATCAATTGGAAGGCTTAACTCAATCAAAATATAGATATTCTGTCTGTATGTCAGATTAGCAATGGGTACATTTTTCTTGGATAACAAAAAACCAAACGTTTTATAGGAGGATAATTGTAGTAAAGTAAAAATCTATCGAATCTCCATGCATATTGTGTGATGCTTTTGGTCCAGTCTTAGACTATTTAACTCAAGCGTTGTTAGCGAATGTGTATATGCATTTACATAACTTGACCTTGAACTTTTCGGATGAAGGAGATATCCCGAAATCGTGTCCTGGCTATTTCAAAATTATTTTCCATTTCGTTTTTTTACTACTTAAAGGCTGACGCTATCATGATTGCAAAGTACCTTTATTTTCTCATAGGCGTTAATACATGTAGTAGCCTTTTACAGATAAAGACTTTAGCACAGTTGATGTTAAGAACGACATAAAGATATTTTTGAGTAAAATGAACTTTCCAAAAGCTCTTCTTAACGGAACTCGTACTTATTGCCTTCGCCTAACAATTCTGTACTTAAAATTATAAAATCGCTGCGCCCATACTACTCATTGATGAATTATAATGTCAATTGGTCTTTTATCTAATAAATTGACATACCTACATTTTGAACTTGCATTCACAAACTACCGGATCATTTTATTCTAAGATTAGATTAATTTTAGTTCTCTCATTAATTTAACATTGATTAAATTTATCCATTCAATATTTTGACTCTAGTGCAATGTGGTTTGAAGATTTCAAACTATAAATCATTGATCTTTAATACTCATTCATGTGATACTGTTTGAATTAAATTTTTACCTTTTCGAAACATGTTAAGTTTGTAATCATTAATAGTAACTTAGTTAGCATTTTTTCTTTAAACTTTATTTAGGTGCGGCAAATTATCATCAAAGACAAACTATATACATATAGGAATATGTGGTATAAGTGGCAACTCTCCATCCAAGTAAAAAGTTATAAAAGTAAACCACTATAGGTCAAGGTACGGCCTTCATGACGGAGCCTTGGCCCACACCGAACAGCAAGCTGTATTTTAGTTTAAATGTTATTTGTTTTGATGTCTAAGATAGCACAATACACAAACATCTAAATTTGATCCAAAACCAAAAAAGAAAATATATTAACATTTCTTGCACTGATAATGAGTTTTGATGATAATTAGTTTTATAAACAAATGCACGTGTCTGACTGATAGCTTTATGGCCACTGATCAGCAATAAAATAGTTATAAAAAAGAGGTAGATTAGGGATAAATGTACTTACGAAGATACTGAATTTCAAATTAAAAAACATTCTGTATTGGAGCTGCGAGAAGATGAAAACAAAACAACAATTTCGAAAAATAGAGGTAATATCAAAATAATATACAGATGTTAAACACATGTAATTGAACAACAAATAATGTGTTGATGTGTATACTAGAGTTTCTTGAAAAGAATTTTTAAAATATATGTTTTAAAGAAAATACGAATTAAATATTTCATTTTCAAACTGCAAAACAAAAACCAAAAAAAAAAAAAAAACTACTTTGTGTAACACACCATATTGTCCTTGTATACTATTATCATGATTATAATTATAGAAATCCACCAATAGGGATCCTCTAAACTGACCAACTGATAATTTTGTGTAAAAATGCATAACTTACTTTTGTAACAATAAAAAAAAACAAAATATGTTATTCTATGTACTAAATGAATAAAATCCATATTGAAAAAAAAAAAACCAAATGCAATGTGTAAGTAAACTTCTGAGATCATTAATAGTAAAGGTTGATCATGGTGGGCGGAGTTTTGACCATATCAGTAGCAACTGACTTACAGCAAGGTCAATAATGATATAACATCGCCCTCAAGATCTGATTTGGTATGCATAGGGTGTGCATTTTCTTTATTACGAAAACATTACTTTCTGTCATGGAAATGTAGTTTTCAAGGAATTTAGCACAGATGTATGCCCCTATATGCTTAATTTTTACACATGTGGTTCCTTGACCAGTTATCTGCAAAAGGGTGTCTCCGATTTCCAAAAACTGTTACACATCAATAAAACAAATTTCATACACAATTAAAGTTAGTGAACCATTATGAATTGAGGTTGCGCTCTTTGTTGAAGGTTAATGAGAGAATACAATACAATAGGCAAATTCTGCGACACCCTTTTGGAGGTGAAACTGTCATGACTATGTTATACAAGACTTTATAAAACATTTTGGGATGCTATGAATACATGTTACAAGGAAGCTAATTTCATTCAAGTGTAGACATCACTATATAGCAAATAATAACATTATAAATTTATTTGTAATAATGTCATAATGTCATAATGAAATTATCACCATTTGAAAGAGTTCTCTTTCTTCTCTCTGTCGGTACCTTATAAAATTTTAAGCTAGATAAAAGAAATAACATTATTTTAAAGTTGTCTGATTAGGGGTGAAAACATCTTTGTATTGTACTTTCTTAATTATTTTTTTTACCTTAACATTCTTCTTTTTAGAAATATAAGTACTTTTAGGCGATTGTTAAACTGTGACTATTAGAGAAACCATATTATCAAGATTAAAAAAGAAGATTACTTTAGCTGTCTGACGTAGAAATTATCTGCAAATATTGAAAATGGGATCTTAATACAGTAGCGGAATAGAATTAAACTTTATCTCATTAATGTTGTGTTATCTTTTGTACTTTACAAGATTTTTCACTCGCCCTATTAAATCATTTGAAGGCAAATGTAAATTTAATTTGCAGTCTTCTGGCTAGACTTCTGTCGTTTTGTCCATAACATGAATAATAGTACATGGTTTTAACAGTAAGGCTTTTGGTGTTATATTAAGACTCAAATATTTTTGAATTTGTTTACAGCACACTAATACGAGTTACTATACATTCAATTGTCATTACCGTACGCGACAGGCCTGTATATTGCGTATTGTGTATTTTGTCCATGGATTCATGAGTTTTTTGTCCATGGATTTATGAGTTTTAACAGCGGTATACTACTGTTGCCTTTATTTATTAAACGTAACAGACTTGAAGGACGAAATAAAATGAGATACTTGTTTGTTATAAAAGCGGTAGCGAATTGTCCTGTGCAAATGATTTTGATACATGTTGTACATCCATTAATCTTACAAATGTTGAGCTTATAATATAGTTTTATCTTTATTATCAGATGTCAACGGAAAACACACATTTAAACGGATTTAAAGTCGAAAACAACTTATATTTGGAGACAAACGCAAACATAGACCACTTAATACTTTTGGAAATTAACGTTCTATCTAAAGCGGCTGTACTATCAACTGTTTCAAAGAAAGGCACACTTTGCTTCTATCAATTTCCAATCTTATAAATTAGTCATCATTATAGATATGCATTTCTGTTCGTTTTTTGATTATCCTAATAATGTATGTTAGCCTCATGCTAATTTCTGTTGTTTGGTTTTTGTGTCACATTCCCACAATTCAGAAAATAACTTTAATGTTGTGATGTTGGTATGTATCCTTTCTGTATCTTGTACCTTTATGTCTTATCTCATGGATAAAGACGAAAACCCCAAACAATTGAGAATAAATTGAGGTGTGTGATCCAAATCAAACTTGTTTAAAACAGAGCAGATATCTTGCCATTTAAATTTTAACAAAGACCTTACAAACATATTATAGAAAAATACCTGCGGTGACATGCAATGAATTAACTAAAGTAATAGCGTACAACATATTAAAGTTGCATAAATGTTACATGTGAAAAGATAGGCTTCGAATATTTAACCATGTTAACCTCACTATAATTTGTGCATGTACAGATTCAAGCTCTGTAAACCCTGTTTTGTCTTTGTTTACAAGGCTATAGGTTTTGAAGGAGTCTGGTGGTGTTTCATGGTATGATCATTTTCACTGTACAGTATTTTTGAAAGATTTAAAGAAAGAACTAATTCAAATAGTATCCGAAACGATATAAAACAAATTATCGGATTTGCATCTCGGAACATACTTGTGTTAATTATACACATATATATTATACAATGTAATTTAGCTAAACCGCTCACATGTATGACAGTTGCATCAACGATGCTTGAACAAATAAAACAAACAGACACAAGATGTACATGTAAACATGTCCAAAATAGAGGAACAACAGTCAACAATGTGTTATCATCTTAATCACTATAAAAACAAACAAAGTAACAAAGAAGCACAATAAGGCATACATCAAATTTAAATCGTCATTTTTTGTTTGTTATACTTTTTTATTTATCTTTGTCAAATCCAACCATAAAGGATTGAAAGATTTGAAGTATTTGGACCGAATTCGTACCCTGATAGACACTTGGTTTTGATAAACATTAAGTCGTAGAACTGCGTGTATGACGTCACACAGGTAGATATGAAATAATTTTGTCGTTCAAGGTTTGAACAGAATATAGGCTATATTATGAGTATAACAGGATTCGCAGTTTAATAGACATGGACATGTGATTTACGAGGAATGAGGAAGGGCAAAGTGTTACTTGTTGACTGTTGATTATGTGTGAAATATATAATAGAAATATGTATAATTTTACAGATCAAAAATGTATTCATCAACATTTAAGAAACTGTCTTACTTTTTAATATGTGTTTGGGATACAATTTCGATATACACCACATTTTGGCAAAGTATGACACAATGATATCGTAATTTTATTTAAACTTACAATCTACCTCAACTGCCTGTTGTGTTTCATAGATATCAAAAGAAGGATATCTTGCTAACTACTGATGGTAGGTTGAATACCAAAATTTATGACAAACGCGATGATTTTAATTTTCCTATAGTCAACTATCCATTTCTGTGTAGCAACATCTCAGCGGCACCAGCATATGGAGTATATGTATCTCAATTGATACGTCACTCTAGAGCTAGCTCAAAGTACGTTGATTTTGTTGAACGAGGAATACTGCTTTCTCAAAAGTTGATAAGACAGGGCTATGAATCATTCAAATTAAGGTCATCACTCAAGAAATTTTACGGTCGCCATCATGAGCTGATTGGTCGTTATGACAAACGTGTGTCAGAAATCATATCGGATATTCTTCCTGAGTCATAATTACCTTCCATCATTACCGAACTGAACAAAGAAATAATTCGACGGGTGCCGTATACGGTGCAGGAAATGCTTACCCTTCTGGAGCACCTGATTTCATTCCCGGGTTTTAGTGGAGTTCGTGTTGTTTCTTAATTATCATTTATAACTGTTGATGTAAATGTCCTTTGGTTTTGTGAGTCTTTGTTCACTCCTTGGTTTTGATTGTTATTGTCTTGCTATCGTTCAAGAAAATGAAATACTGTATTTCATGTTTTATATTTGATCGTTATTGATAACACTTGAAAGGTTTGCTACCTACTGTCTACTGACAAACACGGATACAATTTTTGTATTCCTTAATGACATAAGGTGTTATTAATACAAGTTAAAATTTACTAATATATGAGATCCGATTGAGTATAATGCATTATATTATCAAATGAAGTAACTTCTTATATTCATTCTATTTCCGATATATCAATTACTATTCGAAAATTGATGCTTAAACGAGTGATTTGAACAACCACATAAATCAAGTGAACGTTTCTATTGGACGTTATCAATCATTAGTTGAGAGTTAACAATATATTGCGAAACTGAATAATACACTTTTATATGGTATCTGTCGGATTGCATACGCCTTATGAAGTACATAACAAAAGGCAAATCAAACTGAAAGGGGCAGAGTTGATGGACAGAAATTACTATACTGATACATCAAAATACGTATATATTCTCTGGTTTCTGGTAAATAAGCCCTCAAAATAGGTATGTTGTATGTTTTTTTTTCGCGTATCGCTATCTAGTACATACAGTATCTCCTACTACATGTACGTATCTAAGATGTATTGGATCATCTTGCTTCAATGTCAATATTCCACTAGCATGATGAAGTGGTTAATATCAATCACCATGGACTGAGGTTGCCTTAAATATATCACCTCTTTGTAAATTTTAAAGACGCCTTCATAAGTTTGGTGAACCGTTACGTGATACCGGTTTCACAGATGATATGGAATATGTTTAATGCCGTAAATACAATCCCGTTACTTTTCCGCGATGTGACCTACCGAATAAGACTTGTCACCCGGGTGTGTAGTAACAAGAACAATACGACGGGTGCCTCCGGATCTTCTTACCCTTCTTTCGCCACTCTATTTTATATAGCTTTTACCAATTTATTTTTATCATTGAACGCACCAAGTTATCACGACCTTTGATTACTTACATCTATTTCATTTGAACTTTGTTGATAGTTGTCTTATAGACATTCATACCACGTCTTCTTGTCTATTTATAGCAGATATATCATTTTTTATTTCCGGAAAAAAGTAAAGCAACTGAGGTCATTGCGTGATAAAAAGTACAATCCAATATTAGTTATAATACTGGAAATAAAAATCATACATGCATTCGTCATAATATGATATATTGGTAAACTAATTACTTATGCTACACATTGAGGAAGTAATAATGTCATATTAGAACTATGAGTTATTTGAGAGCAATTTCATCTGTGTTGTACATTCCTCTCATTTTTACCAGATCGATATGTGTGATGCTTATCGACGACGACGTGTTATAACCTCGGACGTCGCCTCCCATTTAGATTGCAATCAGATTCATGACTTGGAACAAACATGTTTCATGTCTACATATGTACATTATATGAAATATAATATTTCATCATTTTGGTCGACAGATAGCAATCACGCGTTATTTTAAGTTGATGATCTATATGAAATGAAAAATCCATATTTGCACTTGTTTTCAACGATAATAGATTAAAAATTTCAAATGAATATTTAAATTTAAACAAACTTTAATTTGTTTGATACCGAAATTTCTGTTTGATGCAGTAAGAGTATTTCATTGAGTCTTTTTGTAGTTGTATTGTGATGTATTGGAATGAAAAAGTGTTGACAAGTTTGAAGCGCTTCATTCAAAATCAAAATCTGCTTCGTTAAATGCTTTTGTAATCAAATGTAATCAAAAGATTCACACAAAAGGTTCAATGTAATTTAATAATTATCAATAAATAATACAATTTCTTGCTAAATAAAACGCATTGCATGCAATCATTTATTGAAAACATAATATCATAAACAGTTGTATATCAAGTCATATAGTATGTTTGCAATAATCTACACTTGTTTCAATATACATGCGAAATTTTTAGCAAGCTGACATTTAACATATTTCCAAGTATTTATACGAGAGAGGTTTTAAATAAACAACCATAAAAGTTCAGCCTAAGTCTGAAGGGTTTGTAACCTTATACTAGGTACAATTACATTATTAATGAACTCGAAAGTTACAGACACATGAAGCATTTAAATATACATAAATTATTCAAAACGTATCTGTATATTATGCTTATGTAATTTTATTTCATTGAAACTGTCTCAGTAAGGTAATTTGTTGTGTAATATCTGATTAACTGCGTCTTTAAGATAATTTTCGGAAAAAATGCTTACAAAACCCATTAATGAATAACTCTTTTAAGGACGTTTTATTTTTTATATTTGCAAAACAGAACTTTGTAAGTGCAGTGAAGTAGGCGTCATTGCTAGTGATCGTGTTGCAATCCAATTGTATTTTTTAGTCTGTCTTTTTTGCATCAACGTCGAACGCATGCCATTTTGATGGGCAATTCGGTTATTCCAATTTTTTTCTGCCAAACTTTTAAATAATAGCCTGCATCGTGATGTCATACCCTACAGTTAAATTTAGTGCACACCGATATGTTTTATACTATTTGCTAATACGTACCTCTCTCTTTTTAAATCTTTTATTTTTAGTTAACTCATCAGATATCAGGATTACATTTCAATACGCCAGACGAGCGTTTCGTCAACAAAAAGACCCCACAGCATCGCTTGAATCACATTTAAAAGGAACAGATAAAGCATAGAGTTGAAAAGCAGCAAGGACCCCCGATTCCGACAGAAGTGTTGACTAACATGCTGTTGATTGTTAATCGGATATTATTGTATCCATGTTTTATGCACTCAATCTCATCACGTTTTCATCAAGTCAAAACAACAGTCAAAATCCGGTTTGATGAGTGGCAAAGTCAAAGAAAGGTCATGCATACTTTTTATAACACATATTTTTTGCTATAAGACCTTTCCAAATATAGTGCTGATGTTCAGACATTAAACTGCAGTAGCTTTCACAAAAAAACTTAATCAATGAGATTCAATAGTGTTTAGGATTTCAATTATAGAAAATATTGTTCAACCAAACAATGATTAATTTTTATGGCATATCAATTCTTAAGACATGTATATTTTGTACGATTGATCAGTATAGGTATAGTTTAAATACAAATATTTATTAAACTATTTGAGAATCTTCTGTTCCTAAAAACAATATCCAAATACAGTGAACGTTAACTTGCCTAAGAGAGATGGAATATTGGATTCAAATTTATCTTTGCTTTAACAATGTAACAAATTAGTAGTGATGTTATGAATTAGTACCGAAGCAGTGAATACTGAGTTTATGATACCCTCGGCAACAATCAATGCATTTACCCTTAAATTAACTTAATGCAACAAATATATATGTGACTGAGACATACAGATGATTATAATTGCTTAGTACGAGGAATCAATATACTTCAATATACCTGGTATACAAAAAGTCTCTTACCTGAAATAGTAAATTATCTTTTTTTCTGTTGTATATAAATCTTGGATGAAGTTTGATTTGTTTATTTATTTGCTTTTGTTTCTACCCTATTTTTTTTGTCTTGTTGACTGTTTATGTTCATACTCTCTATATCATCTTTATCACGAGACATCATCACGAGTTGAATTGGTTGACAGTTATGAAATATCTGCTTCACAGACGTTGACGGAGTTATTCTAAATGTCGTAAATACAATCACGTCCTGCATTTGTCATAACCAAATGAGTTTTATAACCGTATGTGTATTTACATGAGCAACACGAGGAGTGTCACATGCAGAGCAGTATCTTTTTACTATTTCAGGTTTTTGCTAAGAGTTAAGTTCGGTCTTTTGTTTTTCATGTTTTGTTTTGTTGTTGTATTTTAGTCGTTTTCGTTATTTTGCCTTTGTACTATCAGTTTGTTGGCGACTTATTCGCTTACCACTATTACGATATCTTTCGTCCTGGTTATTTTGTTCATATCGATGTATCAATGATTGCGTTTTACATAAAAATAAATTAATAATTAAGAGAATTCGTGTTGGATAATAATTAACCTTTGGTTTGTTATTTTTAATAACAAATAATCATGATAAAAGGCCCTATTTAAGTACTTGAATTTAACATAAAAACAACACTCGCGTAATTTTTGCATTTAATACAAGTATTAAGACGCTGTGCCATGCAAATGCTGTCAGAAAAGATATAGATACAAATCTTATTTATCATAGGTATATTGGATCAAGATAAACAAAGACAGGATTATTTCTTATTGATTTCATATGCTGAAATATTGTATCAGACTCGTGTCATTAGTATTGATGTTTATGTACATGTATGTTTTATTATAATGCGTTTTTCTGATTGGCTAACTGTACATTCCTTAAACAATTACATTACGCAATAAAATTTATCATTCATGATGACACGAGGTCCCAAAATAAGTGCACAGGTAAATTAAATAAAAAATGATAAAATTCGTGTTTTCATGATCCTAGCTAAAAAATGTACATATAAGTATTGAATGCTTCTTTTTGTAGCTTCATAAGGTTGTAAAAGCATTGACCGTGCGCACATTCCAAGCTTCTGCGCTTCATACAAAATTTACCTCGGTCAACGCTCGATAAAGTTCAATTCTTAAATAGACCTGAGTTTATTAATCCCTGAAATAACAGAACAAACCAATGATTTAAGAATATTGTCGGCAAAACTAGGCATTGCAGGCACCAGTTCTCTTCAATAAATTACCTAAATCGAACCGTACCAAAGAAAGCACATTTTGCAGATAGGTTAATAGAATTTCTAATATTATTTGATGCATCCGAAACGCTTTACTGAATTTGTCTGCATCTGGAATGCTAAAATCTCAACAGTTAAAAGACAATGATGTACACATTATTGTATACGTTGGGACCTGTAAGACCAAGCTAAAGAAAGGGATGCAAAATAACTTGAATACATTTTGAGCAAAACTGGGACCTTAAAATGTAAAATAATGACAATGTATCCCACACATACTTAGTTTTCAACATCAGGACTTTAAATAGGATACTGTTTATATCGTTGTAAACTATTTGATGACACATAGCAGAGATTTCACTTTTTTAATCATCTAAACAATAAAATTGAAAATGCATTAAAGACAACAGTAGTATACCGCTGTTCAAAACTGATAAATCGATTGAGAAAAAAACAAATTCGGGATACAAAGTAAAACTGAGGGAAACGCATAAAATATAAGAGGAAAACAACAACACAAGAGAAACACAATATTAAAATGTAACACACACAGAAACGAAATATAATGAAATCGGGGAATATGTTAAGGAGACAACAACCAAACCAAAGAACAGACAACAGCCCAAGACCACTTATGGGTCTTTAACACAGCTTGACAAGAGGCGAGCTTCTGTTTGCCTCTGAACAAAATTGTATACTATTTCATCAACAATTGACGTCACACAACTCAGAAACATATAAATGAACCAAACATTTAATTAAATGCATGTATTTCGCGTTTCAAATTAGCACACGTATTTTCAATGTGTGCGTATACACAACTATTTCATGTTAGGGTGAAGGTTGGCGCCTGTAAAAATGTTACACCAGCTGCATTTATATTCACCTGTCATAAGTCAGGATCCTGCTGTTCAGTAATTGTTGTTTGTTACATAGGCTAGACCTTTGGTTTCCTTGTTAAAACTGTTTAACGGTAGTCATTTGTGTGCCCTTTCTATCTTGCTGTTCTGTATGAACCAAATTGAATTCTCTGTGTTGCAGACCGTGTGTTGACCTATTATTATTTACTTTGTTGCGCATAAGGACTCGGATAGAAAGTTGTCTCATTGGTACTTATTCCACATCTTCTTAGGTTTAACATAATTTTGTAATAATTATTCATTATTTATTAAATACTACATTTAAGCAGTAACATCCTTTACGTAACATTTGACTTGTAATACTTCATTTCTTCGACATTCTCAATCGAAGGAGATACATCACTCCTATCATATTTCATAGTTCTTCGGATGTCTCTGAATACACATTTTTATTGAACTCTTGTTATGATTATAATCAGCATTTTACTCTTTGGTAATGACGTCATGAAAGACAACTTAACTATATTCAAAATCAATTAAATATTTGCCTTTACCATCATAGTCTTCTTTAGAATGTCCCCCAGTATTATTTCATATATAATTTATATCTATAAATAATCAGTTTCAAACGTATATTTTGAATATCGTTTATTTATCTTCGATTGTCTTAAATACTTATAAGATATCAGATTTGGAATTGCGGAAATAAGAAAAAAGCGGAAAACAATTATATGAATCTGTATGTTGCAGTAAGGCTGCACGCCCAAATAATATCAGTTTAGTTATTTCAAACTTCCATTGATATACTCTGTAAGGGTAACACGTAAATAACAAAAATACTGAACTCCAAGGAAAATAATCATAAACGAAAAATCTATCATCAACTGGCATATTCAAAAAGTCAAACACATCAAACGAATGGACAACGCCTGTCATATTCCTGACTTGGTAAAGATACTTTCTGATGTAGAAAATGGTATATAAAACCTGTTTTTATAGCTATACAATAAACCACTTACTTGTATGACAGTAGCATACAATTCCATTTGATTGAAAACAATGTGTGATCAAAACAAAAAGACATAATAGGTAAACATTTCTAAAATCGGGATACAGTAGTCACAATTTTTTATAATCACTATCAAAGCAATATTGACTGTCCCTCTGGTATCTTTCGTTCATCTTTTCTAAAACGTCATTAGAAAATGAACGAGACGTTCTTTGGTGTCACCCCTGTTAATTGACTTTCTGCTCAAACACTAGTAACATTTCATTAAGTCTGAATAGCAGCTGCAAGCCCGTGAAAACTGAAGGAATTGGGAAATGTATATCCCAAATGCCTGCGAATCTGGTATATAGTTGCACAGGTGGATAAAATTGTTAATTTCAAAATGAAATTGTGCATTAGGCATTTAAGACATTCCGTTAAACTGGGGTCACACATTGACGATGTTTACTGCCGTCCTTGTTAGATGTAGTAGCATTTTCGAAAAAAAAAATGTTAAAAGTCTGTTCAAGATCTTCTAAATCGTGGCTGGAAATGCAAACGTTTTTTTAAAATTTGTGAATATATTTATTTAAGCACGGCAACAATCAGATCTTGTTCAGAAAGCATCCAAACTTAGTCGTTTTCATCCAAACCTATCTCGATTATCCCGTTCTTAATCCGATTTGCATTATTCCCCATGGTTAAAAACGACAGAATCTGTCCCGACAGCGTCCCGATTCTGCCGAAAGCGATCCGACAGACATCAGACAGTGACCAGATAGTGAACCGACACTGACGGAAGATATCCTTTAGAAACTGTCGCTATATTTGGGATGATCAGGTACTGTCGGAACGCAATCATATCACAGTCTACTGTGCCGCAATGCAACCAGCTTTGTCTGGAATCAGTCGTATCGTTTTCTGTAATTGTCGGGACTCAGACAAGGATATTATTGCCGTACTAATAACGGGACTGTTCCGGAATGATTATGTCAAAGACAGTTCGCATTTGCTATGCAATCTGGACTCAATCAGCAAAACACAGCAATAACAAATCTCGTTCGCTGCACTCACTCGACGAAAAGCTTCATATTATGTCTAGCAGCTGATATTTTACATATTAACATGCAGACAATTTGATAATCAGTACATATCGTTGTCGATCAAAAGCTTTTTGATGATATCAACAGCGGTTTATTTTGTCAATTTCCAGATTGGCAGTAGACTTTTTTACGCCTTCATACGAGGAATTTGTATCTACGTTTAATGAATCGATGTTGTCAATTTTATTGAGAGTTGTATTATCATAGAAAAATCGAAGGTTTTGATATGAATGCAAAATAAAGATTGTATTTCAAAATCTTA
This sequence comes from Mytilus edulis, assembly GCF_963676685.1. Lineage (NCBI taxonomy): Eukaryota > Metazoa > Mollusca > Bivalvia > Mytilida > Mytilidae > Mytilus > Mytilus edulis. The sequence continues at coordinate 27,597,571 of NC_092350.1, forward strand.
GATCAGATTCCACATCTGATTGACAACGATGGTTGGATAAACCGTACCTCTTCACTATATATCAGGGCACTATATTTCCCTGTAGAAGAATAGTGGTAAGGACTTTGGAAAGATGTTTAGTCGAAAATCCTGACCAAGTGTGTACCTGTTTGACAATAAGGACTACCCGGCTATATATCGTTCTTTTTAAGAATGTTTGTGAATATAAAAAAGAAGATGTGGTATGATTGCCAATGAGACAACTATCCACAAAAGTCCAAAATGACACAGACATTAACAACTATAGGTCACCGTACGGCCTTCAACAATGAGTCAAGCCCATACCGCATAGTCAGCTATAAAAGGCCCCGATAAGACAATGTAAAACAATTCAAACGAAAAAAAACTAACGGCCTTATTTATGTAAAAAAAAAATGAACGAAAAACAAATATGTAACACATAAACAAACGACAACCACTGAATTACAGGCTCCTGATTTGGGACAGGCACATACATAAATAATGTGGCGGGGTTAAACATTTTAGCGGGATTATTGAAGTTAAGTGAAGGTATTTGGTATAAGAATGTAATAAACAGTCATCCTACAACGACCTGAACTTTGAATGTCTAATAAGAACCTTTATAGTAATCTAGTATAATGATAAAAGTGTAAGCTGAATTTAGCCATGGATAAGCAGTCTATGTTACTTGTATTTGCTTTGTCGTAAAAGTTTCTGCAGTTTTGTGTTAAACTTCTTTTTTCAGACTTTTCGATGTGTATACGACCAGATAATGAATAATAGTATTATAAAAGAGAATAAACCTTAAATTAAAATGTTTACACCGTCTGTATATCCAAAGGTTAAGTAAACGACGAAACGGATTTATGGTTATCTTTTGTGGTCCTGACAGTATAGCATTTTTTTTGGTGAAATAATGAAGCCCTTTAGAATGCCTATCGTCTGCAAGAATTAACTAATTAAGGTGTAAACTGCGTCTGATACAAAACGACGTTATGCAAAAGTACATACACATGTATATGTATGAGACATTGATTGATTTTGTAACTTTAAGATACGGTATGAAAGACGAATATTTGTCTGTTTTCTATGATTACATCCCAGCTCCCTTGTTCTTACATGGGTGATATGAGCCGGATCAACCCTACCAGATCACCCCAGTTTGAGTTTCTTTGTTATGCATGATTTCCATTGTTCTGTAACATTTTGGCGGGAATTTCAAATCCACTATAAAACTTATAATTAAATATACAATTATACGGAACAGACTGTCTATCAAAATTCACGTAGACAAAATCCAGTGTATATACTGGGATTTGAACTCATAGCATATTAAGCCATGACATATACTACTACACCAGGATGACTAGAAACAAACTATCAGTAATTAAACATACTTAAAGGAAGCAAGATATTTTTATAAGTGGAACGAGTTGGAAGACCTTTATTCAGTGCGGTTTAAACCCTCTTCGTTAATAATTGAGTTGTCAGTGGTGCCTTAATTTGATTTTACACTTTTTCAAAAGTGGGGCGAGTCGGTAAACAAGAGTGGGCGAATTTTTCATAAAGTGGCGATATAGTGTGGACCGACTGGCCAGTGGGGCGAGTTGATATTGTTTGATATCTACTGATCGTGTTCGGGGGTCAAAAAGGGTATAAATCATATAGTAATATATATTGTATATTATAATGGTTGTGTGGCGTTCTAAACTAGATTTTATGAATTGTAAATGGTTTTTCGTCTAATCTAAAACAGCTGGGATGTAAAATAGTTATCCCACTATTACTATTATCAATACCCAACGACTTGGTGTGTCGACTCGGACTTGGTGTGTCAGTGTTAGATCACCCTCTGGCCTCCGGCCATCGGGGTGATTTTACACTGACACACCGAGTCCTCGTGGGATAACTATTAATTGTTATAACCAAAATGCAATCAATTACAGACTTTGACTAGGAAGTTATTTTTTAACCTGAACTAGGATAGCAGTTTAATTGATATTCATTCTAATGCATACTTGTTTTTAATTTTCAATTTGATTGAATAACGTCACCAATTTTCATGACATATATTCAAAATGAATACTACGAGAATTAAGAGCAGACAACGTATGACAGATTTTAAATGTATAATTTGTCACTGTTTTCTGTCAGGTACATTATAATGGAGATGACAATATTGTATTTTAACCTCAGACGACATCAATTGGTGAATTGATGGTCGAAAAAACCCGTTTACTGTGTCCGCTAACGTGTCGCCAGTAAACTTAATTTGCGACCCTCGAATCACCAATTGATGCCGTCAGAGATTAAAATACAATACAGTCATTTCCTATTTTGAATAAGTTTTTTTTATTTGTGGAAAATCATATGATCAAGCAAACCCGATGAGGTTTACGAAAGTTAGCAGATGATTAAAATGGCAGACTCCTTGGTATTTTTCCATCAATACAGGGGAAAATATTTTGCCACATAACACCCATTTTTTTTGTATAGAAGACCTCATTAGCTCATAAAAGGCCATTTTCCAAAATCTAAGCAATTTCTTGATTTTTGATCTTTCAATTTGAGACTCAAATAATACCAATGCAAATGTAAGGTAAAAGTCCGATTCAGCCTTTTCCCTCTTTTTTAAAACTTAAATATCTCGAAAAGGAGGTCCATGACCTGTCAATATTTTTAGCTTATTTTGTTCCTTAACTGGTGTATTTGATAACCTGATTTTTTAAATTTCACCTAAGTACATCCTTAAGAAAAATAGTTTAGTCCTTTCTTGTTTGCTGTCTAGGTTTTTCTTCAAACACGATTTATAAGATTAAAACATTTTGATGGTTAAATTCATGAATATATAAGATTTGGTACTGAACGTTAAGAATCTATCTTATGTTCATTGCCATCAATCTGTATGATCTTTATGATTGTCTCTGGTACCATAGAATTATCACGCTGACACTTATCAAAGTACTATAGATAGGTAAACACTTAATTTAGCTGTCAAAAACGGTAGCCTTTCCCTTCACAGATTGTCGGAAAAAATTAACAAAGCCTTTTTTAAAACAATATAGATGGAAGGTCCAATCATGTAGGACCTGAGTCAAGAGCTACGTAGCTAGATGCAGTAGATCTTCTGGTGTGGCACGTCTAATTCGGCCTCGCCAGAAAGCACATACCAGAAAGTAGTACATATTTAACACAACATAGTTCCTTCGCATGAGTGTACATTTCAAAATATGTAGATTATTTATTTATATATTGTTGGTATCAAATGAAAGCATAATGACTGATGATCATTGTAGAACACTTTTGGACTTATAATTTTGAATATTAAAAAAAGCTGCACTTATTATCCGAGAAACAGTTCTTCCTTATATGCCTTTAAAGGTATAAGGATTTCTTCAGTACAAGACACCATGAAGTGTTGCCTGGACATGCAATGATTGCCACTTTATTTGAACTAAAAACAAAAGAGGTGTGCCTGCTTGAAATGGAGGAATTTAAAATAGTAAGCAATGAGACCATGAATTAGTGGTGTACTTCCTTGTAATAAAACCAGACTAGCAGACACTCACCCCTATATGTTCACTTACAAATGGCTATCGTTGGGCTTCTATACCAATCTAATGAATCCAGATAAGATAATATTACTCAATTAAAACAGTGCATTTATAAAACGTTTACATGAAATAGGTGCCTATAAATAACAGCTATGAGCATTATTGTAATTTGAGCTAAAACTATGACGTAACTCTAATGTCAATGTTCGGTCTCATGACGATAGTTCTACGTTAAAACAATCTGCAGAAATTATCTATTTCAGTATCAATTTAGCATACTAACTATTAGATCTCTTTTTATTTGAAAAATCGAACTTTGTTATTTCGCCCAATAGTTCAATAGCCTAATTTGCCAATTCAAGTATATAGACTAGAACTAATTTAGATTTTCTAGTCCATTACAATCAAAATGTTAAACAAGACAACATTTGAAGCAATAGTGTTGCTCTTCTTCAGACATAAACATGTTTTATATCCTGCTTCAGGTGAATTTGTTCGTCGTCATGATCATGTAAGTCTATATAGTGTTTGTTAAGCGAAAATTACTTTTTATGATCATTACAACTCCTTAATTTTAAATTAGTCTTATTTTAACATACGCCGGATTATAACACCCTCCTTTCCTTACTTTGATATTTCCAAATGGTTGTATCAGTTAGGAACTAATTATATGCTGGAATTATGTCAAGTACCAATTACGTGTTGAAATTAGGCCAGAATGCTATTCTGTGTTGAAATTGTGTCAGAAACTAATTATGTGTTGAAATTGATTAACTGATATTGCATGTTACATCTAACAAGATGATTTACAGAAATAAGGATCTCCCATCTAAAGTAATTTATCCCACTAACAATAATTTCTCTATTAACACTTAAACGAGCTTTCGATTTTTTCTATGAAAGTCATGCTTACAGAGCAAAGTCATAATTTGAAGAATGAACTATATTGAGTACACCAGAGCATGAATGCAAATAAACAAGTTCTGGATTACAGACTTAAAGAAGTAACATCGACTTAACTGTTTGAATATCCTTTTGATATGTAATTCATCTCTATGTATGCTTCATGAAGAATTCAATGGCGACATTGAAAGTGTAGGTATTTTTTTCGTATAAAGTGTATTGATATCAACTTTTTTAGTTATCTCTCATCACACATTTCATGGTATTCCCATATATACATCACCTGCAGTTCAAACTTTATCTATGAATTCCTTTCATCCTCTGTTAGATAACTTTTTAGGAATTCACCATATTCGTACGTAACAGTTTTTATAACATTTAAATCAGAAGGCATTTGATGCATGTACAGTAGGAGACGCTTAGTTAAATACTTTGTAGTTACACCTGGTCCCGCTCCTTTTGAAGTTTACTCATTGTTTTTTGTTACTTTTCAACACGAACCTAACAGTGACCTGAGGTGCTCCGAAAAGGTCAGATAACGGACTTATAGACTGAGCAACACGAAACCCTTCAAAACACGGGGGTGTTCTCTTCTTAAAGAATTTACCGACCTTCCAAGGGCTTATAGCAGGTCAAGGTGGTTAAAAACTTTCATCATCATCTAGATCCTGCTTTACATGCTGATTATAAAATAGGTAGATACTGTCCCTATGATGAACGCATAAGGAGAGGAAACGTATATGCCCGTTTTTTTCATCGCGGGTGTGAAAGAGAGTTGAGCAATTGTCATTTTGTTACATCAGATGATGATATTACCAGGTTTCTTGTCGATATAATCAAATATCTTTCCTTTCTATTTTATTTACTTCACAGCAGCCATTTTACTTAAATAATGCGAATTATTTACTCTTCATAAACTAAAAACTGGGTTATACTAACGAATGAATCAGTCAATAAAATAAGTCTGATATGAATAAAAAAGGCTATTAGGAACAATAATTAATTTCTGTTTTCTGCATCAATATTAGATAATTATAGTTAACAGACAAGCATGAAACAAATCAAATAGCTCAATTACATCCAATTTTCTATTCAATTTCGACAGTACTTTTGATATTTAATCCGTTTAAACCATTCCATTGTTTCCAATTAATGTTACAGCGATGGTGTTATATTTGTTCATATTGCTATGAATAACATTTCTCAAGCTCAAGTATTAGGTGTACCGTTAACATACAGTATTGATTGTTCTTGAAGAAATATTAAATGTATCAATTTGAAATAAAAAAACAACACAAAACTATATTTTTAGCATTTTTGAATTATGAATCACAAATTAATAACAAATAGAACAATAACATAAGAATATTGGAACACTAGTAATTGCCATTGTTATTCGACGTCTACAATTTCACGCTCTTCTTAAGGTCCTTATGCCAACCATTCTAGACTTCATGTGTGTTCTCCATTCATTAAACGAAATAGTTATTGTTTTTAGCATTATTAACCAATGACCAAATACAACTTCCTGTCTTAGTGAATAACATGAATGCTTAGTTTAAACAAGGCTTTTAACAAATCATTATTTAAATAGACAAGAGAACAAATACACCGTCTAATTTATACTTCAGACGACCAAAAGGCATGCACTTTTCTGATATGAGAATGTCTCGACAAAGCATTAAGTGATTAAGTAATGGACATGTTTTTTTCTATACCATGATATATATCTGAGCTAGTTGATATCTACTAGTTTTGCGTATACAATATTTTGAAGAAGTCTAAGAGCGAAGACTGTTAACTGTGAAGAAAATAATTTCCGATTGACATGAATAGAATGTATACCTGCTACGATAACAAGTACTTGTCTGGGTGAAATATTAATACATTATCATTTGCACAAAAGAACCCCTTTGCAAACAAATTAGTATTCTTACGATAAACTGTAGTTTTAATATTTTGTGGGAAACTGATTACTTTTACAAAGCATAATCACATTCAAATATTTAGTTTCATATGGTCTACTTGCAACTATAATAATTATTTCTTGACAAAGACTGTTACCGAGTTTTTAGTTTAGAAGGTATACGAATTTCCCCCTTCAGTCGAATAGAACCAGTTTCAATAAGCCGTTTTGGTTCAGTCAGTTGTATGAATTACGTTTAGTCAAAGGATAAGCCCTAAGTGATGGTACACGTTAGAGCAGATTAAAGAGACGGCAAATGGTATCTCTTGAAGTACATAGTTACAATTTCTATAATATCAAATTTACCCAACATGTACATGTATATAAATTTAGTTCATAGTTGATCGCAACCTTCTGCAGCGATAATATTAATGTACCATTAAAGCAGATAATGACTCTATAACTATCAATTTCTAATGTCAATCAAAATCAAGGTCATTTCCAGCATTACCGTATTCCCATAAGGACATGCATTGGTATATTTAATGCTCTCAGACAGTGGTTGTAATGTGTAGTGATGATAGGCTATTGGATTATGCTATATTTGACTGATTTTCTGAGTGTTATTGCTTTAAGCAATAGTGATATCCATTAGGAAAACATTGTTTGCCCTACATTTTCCTATAAGTAGATGGAATACACTACGCAATTGAGCTTGATACATCTAATTTCTGGTTGGCCTACATGTCTAAATTAAAGCTAAATATCAATATATCGCATGTTAACATTGTATGGCTACTATTTTAATCATATTAGATGTCTAATGGTTTTTTGGGGATGAGAAGATGAGATATTTCATAAAAAGAAATTTCCACCATTGATTAGCTTTAAAACCATAAAAATCTTACAGGATCGTTGGTATTTACATGATATATTTGAATTTGTTAACCGTCAAAATAATTCTTTGTACACAAAAATCTCCTTCTAGCACTGAGGGGAAATAATTCAATTTTGAAAGATTCATTCAACATGACGTCAAGTTTTTAAACTAAAAAAGTACTCCTCTTCGAAGATAACGCCTAAAGACATAACGAATTTTGATTTAATGTTTAATTTAACTTATCTTCAATATTTGAATCCGGATGTTTTTGCTGCGACATTCGGAAAGTGATTCCCTTAAACCTTGACATATCTTTTTTAGGCACTTCACTTTGTAAAACATACAACAACATCAAATGTGAAGCTGAACGACATCTAGAGGTCATACAGTAATAATATCACGCTTCTTGCTACTACCACGCAACAAATTGTTGGCAGATCTAGATCTGTTTCATGTATCTCAATAATGTTTATAGACTGGTGTGGTCTTTTGTGACATGTGAATCTCATGCATTTTATCCTGCAAACCTGTATAACTTCAATATATAGTACCCTATGGCACGTTTATCACATATATAGAACGCTGAATACTTAAGAACCGATGTTAAACGTTAAGGATGTTTGCTTCTCTTGTTTAAAAATATTTGCCAGATTTCCGGAATCCTCTGATTTTATCCATGTATTGCCATTTAAATATTTTGCCCGCTAACCCGTACTTAAATTTTCATAATTTTATGAAAAAGATATGGTTTAAAAAGCCATATTTGAAAATTTTACGAAATCCTTGTTATTTAGTTCATAGTTTTTGAACTAAAAAAGCGGACAATGATAATAGTTGAAATTCTAGAGAGAATCATTTCCCGCCAAATTGTCAATGATTATATCTCGAAAACAAGCACACGGACCCTTTATGTTTTTCTGTTGTTTTAGTGCCTTTATTTATAAACTAGCATTTTAGAATAGTCTTTTTAAAAAAATCATGTTATTTTGAAACAGAGTAGCGAACATCCTTTACTGTTAACGAACGCTTTTTTAGATTCTTCAAAAGCTAACTAAAATCTGCTGAGCCTTGTTGACATTTTTTAATAATTATCCAGTTATTGAAAGAGTTGATAATAATTGATGTCATATTGTTTCAGGACATTGTTTATCCTTTTGAATTGTGTCATATTTGGTTATACCATGGCCGATTTTAGATTTATATACAGTGTGGTTTTCTAATTCTTGAAGGTCGTATGACGCATGCAGTTTTACATGCTCGTCCTGTTGTTGTGTGTTTTGCCAGGGCAGCGATCGCCAGTTTTCTTTCGACTCATGATAGAAAAAACGGAAGATATGGGTATCTATTTTAGACACAAAATCAGGAATAATTTACCATTACTTTCTTGAAAAGGCGGACCCTATTATGATTGTAAATTACCATTATTTTCTTATAGGCGTCAATAGTAGCCTTTACAGATATGTACTTTAGAAAAGTTGATGATTAGAACAAAATAACGGTAATTTTTAGTAACATAAAGTTTCTGAAAGCTCTATTTACGCAATTTGTACTTATTGCTTTCGCCTATCAATTATGCACGTAGAATTATAAAATGATAGCGCCCATACTACTAGTACTCATGATGAATTATAACCTCAAGTGGTCTTTTTTTTTCTCCTCTCAAAATTGGAAATTTCTACATTTTGAATTTGTATTCAAGCACTACAAGATCCTTTCATTCAAAGATTAGATTAATTTTAGTTTTCTTTCTAATTTATTATTAATTAAATGTAGCAATTCAATATTGTGACTATCGTGCACTATGGTTTGACATTTTAAAACTATAAATCATTGTACTTCTATACTCATTCGTTTGATACTATCTAAATGAATCCATGCCTTATTCGAAACATGTTAAGTTTGTTATCATTAATAGTAACTAAAAGAGGGATGAAAGATACCAAAGGGACAGTCAAACTCATAAATCTAAAACAAACTGACAACGCCATGGTTACAAGTTACAAATGTAGCATCTTTCTTTATCTGTATTTTAGGTGCAGCAAATTCTCTTCAAAGTAATACAAATACCTTGTAAGTTGTCGAATTTTCTCATTCAGAATACAACATTATAACAATTTCAAGTGTCGTGAATGGTTGGCTGTTAGGTTTAAAATACTATTTTAGACTATTTTGCTTAACAAGATTACAATTAAATATTATGCAATATCTTTAACTTTATTGCAATACGTGTTGTCATTTATACCATTGATCTGCATAATGACAGTCTTTCAGTAATAGAGGTATAGGGGGAGGTCTGAGATCTCATAAACATGTTTAACCCCACCGCATGTTTGCGCCTGTCTCAAGTCAGGAGCCTCTGGCCTTTGTTAGTCTTGTATTATTTTTAATTTTAGTTTCTTGTGTACAATTTGTAGTTTGTATGGCGTTCATTATCACTGAACTAGTATATATATTTGTTTAGAAGCTGCTGAAGAACGCCTCCGGATGCGGGAATTTCTCGCTGCATTGAAGACCTTTTGGTGACCTTCTGCTGTTGTCTGTTCTATGGTCGGGTTGTTGTCCCTTTGACACATTCCCCATTTCCATTCTCAAGTTTAATTTTACTGATTGACTGATGTCTTGAATGCTGATTGACTTGATAGTTGGTGTTCCCCTTAACGTTCTATGTTTTTCACATTTGGCAGTTTCTTTTTGCTGACTAAAAAACTGTAATATCCCTGTAAGTTCTATAGCGTCTCTAATGGCAATAATGAAAATTAAAATAATTTGTATTAAATTGTGTATAGGAAGTTTACAATAGCATTCATTGTACAAAACTCATCATATTATAACAGTGTTCTTGAATACGCTTTATAAGTAGTATTTCTAATTATATTGGCTTTCGGAAAATCGTTATTATACAACAACATTTCGCTTTAAAAAAACACAAACACCATGCCACTAATACACTAGTTTGTACTTTTCAAAACTTTCGGTGTTTGGAGAGGTTAACTAATTCCCGTTATCGTGTGAATGACCCATACCAAAAAGTACAACGTTACATGGCTAGCTTTTTCTTGAACGTCTTCTTATGTTAATACTTATCTCTAACTGTAATTTTTTATCCTTTGATTTTATAGGTCGTTGTGATATTGTATAAGAGTCTCAATCTTATCACATTCTCATCTTTTATTATATAGTTTTCAATCAGATATTTGGAAGTCCCCAGTCATTTATCTTTTAATCTAAATCCGGGCATGTTGTTAAATATAATTGATGCCTTATTCGAACTACATTGGGTCTTTATATATCGTTATTATTTATCTAACGTCTTGCTTTCATAACGTTTAAGATGCGGCTAATTGTTCTCCTCAAAACATTCTGTTTGACCTTTAATTATCGGGTTTTGATTTTCAGTTGCAGTAGGTTTATGACAAAAAAACATTCCTATTTCAAAAAGATGTAATTTCGAAAACTGAGTGCTTATAATATCTTAAAAAAATTTACCAAGATATTTATAAGGCAAAACGGAGGCAAAACGGAGGGACTGTCAAATGCGATAGCTAAACAAAGACGTTAAACTACCAATAATACAGATCTCTTTAAGGCACTATTAAAAAGGCTGTAAACTGAGTTAAAGTCATCAGTCAACGATTTCTGGTTCTGAAAGACTGTAATGATGCATTCAAGTAATGTTTTGTTTTGCGATAAGTTATATTAAACTTTTTTAACCATTATATTGTTGCGCAAAGTTTTTGAAATAAATTTTAATTCTTTGGAACACCGACGCAGTTTAAAAATACTTTAAAAATATTTTTAAATGAAATGTAATCATATAATACATTTTGTAATGCTGAATATAGAAATCCGACAATTCAAAAGGCCAACGGTATGCCTTTTACTAGAATATATTTTACGCACCTAAACCTATAGTGTAAAAAAGTTACTACAATGATTAAAAATGAACGCGGTTGGAACAAGATATAAATTAGATTAAATAACATCACGTGATTGTGTGTAAAAAGATCAATGATTTGTTACTTTTATATGTGGATTGAGACTATAAACCGTTTTAGATATAACCCAAAATATGGAATTTTTAATTTCAATCAATGATAGATTTGAAGAAAAAAACACATTTTAAAATATTAGAATAGAAGGGTCTGACATAGTCTATCAAGAATATGACTAGTAATAAAAGTTACCAGGCTTATAATGCTTATATCCGACGCTGAACGGCTTTGTGGACCCAAAATTCCGAAACGTTGTGCCAAACACGGATAAGGTAATCTATGGCTATGTCTTGGATGAGAAAATCCGTAGTATTTCTAAAAGAATCATACTTTGGGAAAATGAAATATATTAAATTGGTCGTTCACGGTTTTGATTTTACCATTTAATAAAATACTTTCAATTTTGATTTACCTTTTGCATGTTTTGAGTTCAGTTATTTTGTTATTTTACTTTTTAAGTTCTTGATTGAAAAAAACATTATTTTATTTAGGCTATTTAAGGGCTTGTTTCGAATGTTGATTTATTTTCAATCATTTATTTTGCATGTTTCTTGGATTTTTTCTTTTTTTTCTCAAACCGTTTTATTTAAGATATTTTGCGTTATTAAGTACATGTAGTTGAAATTAGACTATGACCTAGCCGTAAGGTAATAGTACTTTCAAGACCGTACGTTGTGTCTTTTGTTTTCTGGTTCTTTGTTCTTGTACTCATAACCTATCTGATGATCAGTCATGTCGATTCCAATTGATTATATAGTTTGTTCCGATATTGTTCCTGTGTCAAGTGAAAGGTTGGGGGTTGAGCACTCTTGAAACATATTTACTTTCCCCCGCTTCATTTTTGACTAGCTGCCTCTTGTAAGGAACCAGTAATTATGAGATAACGCTTTCCTCTATATTGTTTTTACGTACTTTATTGCTTTATGATGATACAGGACGTTGTATTCTTTTCCCTTTTGAATTGCTTAAAATTTTTCATTCCAGCGTTTTCTTTAGCACAATACACGTAAGGTGTGTTGTTCATGGTTGAAGGTCGTATTGTGATCTGGAATTGTTAACTTCCTGGTTCGTTTTGGTCTCTGGTGGGTAGTTGTCTCATCTTGTTATTGTCAGACAAACAACATTACACTTGTAATCAAAGCATCAGATTGGTTCAATTTTAAAATTTTTTTTTTTTAATTAAGGATTATCTTAAAATGAACAATGACACAAACGTCTTGTGATTTTTCAATGACGTAAATTTAAGAAGTAATTATTGAAGAAAAAAAAACAGGTAACAAGATTAAATGCAATGTTTTGTGTGCTCCTTGTCAAATGTAAATTATTATGTAAAAACAAATAAATGAAAAAAGTAATTTTTAAGTGTAATTCATGTTTTTTTTTTTAGAAAGTTGGTACAATTTTTACTTTTCATTTATTTCCTAAACGTTTTGTTGTAATTTCCAATGGTTATAAAAGGCTTCACACTTGATTCCCCGTTTTGGAGAGTGACATGTTATTCCAAGAATTGATTTTAAATAGCCCTAAGTAAAGTTATTAATTTAAGGAAAAATGGAACTAAATGAAGTTGTTCAACAACATTTGCTATTTTCAAACAATTTTTTTCAATTTGTTGTAAAATAATTAGTTATTTTGCGATTATTATTGAATTCTTTTTTAGATAGATGCTTTATTTAAGAAATAATTCTGTTCAAACTGTTATGGGTATTTTAATTCACCTCATATACGACAATGTAAAGTGTTATTTGTAAATAAAAATAAAATGTCCTTTGTTTAATTCTAATTTTGAAGTTATCATGTTAGACATCACAACATCAGATGTAAAAATTCATTCGTAGTTACTGTGTCTACTTCTGGTGTGTAAAGTGTAAACTATTTGTGCTGTTTCTATTGTTTGTTTAATAAACACAACTTCTTTTCTTGAAGCTGTTCTTCCGTAAAACGCTGTCATTAACAACGCACTCATTAAAATTGTAGATAAATTAAATGGATGGAAGGTATTAAGAGATTCAAAACTCATACATTAATAGGAAACCAACACAAGTATGACAAATTAACAATAAAAGATGAAAACAGTTCACGACACTGCATAAACGACTGAGGAAAACGAATCCCAGCAAAAAAACAGAGAGGGAGACATGTAATTCTAAATTAGATTGTATCCGTACTATCCCCACTTTATTATAACTAGTAATCCCATTGCAATATGTTGTATAAATTATGCTCATGTAACAGGAACGAATTAGTACATACTAGATTTAAAACGATGTTGTATGAGTGCCAATGAGACAACTCTCTTATTCAAGTCATAATTTGTAAAAGTAAACCATTATAGGTCAACACAGAGCCTTTACTCACACCCAACAGCAAGATATAAAGAACCCGACCAATGACATGTGAAAACCGATAGTCTATTATATGAAAAACGAAAAACGAGAAACAGGTATGAACCACATCAACAAACGACAACTACTGACCATACGATTTCTAATTTAAGACAGGTGCAAACAAATGCAGCGCAACATAATAAAAGACTACACAGTAACATATAATTGTAATGGATAAAAGTGTAATACCACCAAATTATAGTATGTGATTTCTGGTTGCATACGAAAATAGATCGAAAAAATATTCCCTTCGATTTGATATTTGTAGGTAAATAATCCTACATTTGATTGCATGAAAAAAATCTTGGCCGTCAACATAAATTGTGGGTGGTATTTCATAGCACCATTATATTTTTATTTGAGGTTTCTGTAGAATATTATGGAAACTTGAGGTTACATGGTTTCGAAAGCTTGTAAACATGTAAAAAAGAAGTGCAAATTTGATTGGTTAACTTCCAGTGATGTTGTTTGCCTTATATGCAATGAAATGTTATATAAAATTTTGTCCATAGCACTGGACACGGTAAAACATTTTCTCATGCCAAGTATTTCTTCATTTGAAACAAAGATAAATTTTCCACATTTTTTTGAAAAGTGCAAATTCACCAAAAACTAATTGAGGAAAATCAATGGTGGTATTACACCTTAGCTCAATCACATACAAACACAAAAGAACATACACTTAACGAAGACATTTGATCTATGACACAATGTAACCACAAATGCAATAAAATAAGGGTTATATGTTAAACAATTTTAGATAAACAAAATTTAACAAAATGCCGCCAAGTAGAATAATGTACACAGGTAAATAAAAATAATTTTGTTGTAAAGTAAACAGTATAAATGTGAACGGAAATACGCATGTATTTGGAAGTTGTTTATAACTTATTTTGAAGATCTTGAACATTTAGCATGACAGTACGATTTTGAAATACAGCAGCTTTGTACATAAACTATGGCACAACCAATATGCAAAACAAAAAAATAACACAAACAAAAAAGTGTTCTCGAGTTCTGAAAACATTTCTAAAATTTGGTGGTTTAATTCAACTGTATTCTACTTGTAATTACTTAATTGATTGTAAAGAAACAACTATTCTGTATTTGCATTGGTTGAAGCTGACCAAACAACTGGATTTTCTTTTTATTTTTAGGTCCCTTTTGATCATTTAATTCTTCACGTGTTTCGTTGTGTATACAGCCTTGGTGTTTAATTATTTGTCTCTGACTATTCCCAGCTGATGAAGGTTATTAAAAAATTTTATGAAGTTATTTGATTAGTATTGACATTGTTTCACTGCAATGTATTTACATGATATATTTCAAAAGTTTAAAGAGGTTGGAATAATAAATCACAAAAGTAAAATAATAAAGAAAAACGAAAATCCCTCCGTTTCACAGATGATTTCGAATATATTCCTTATGTCGTTACTACAATCCCGTTTCCTTTTTACGAATATGACTACCGAATTAGACTTTTTACTTGGTTGTATCAATATGAACAACACGACGGGTTACACATGTGGAGCAGGATCTGCTTACCCTATCGTAGTACGTGAGATCACCACCAGTGTTTTGTGGGGTTCGTGTTGCTAAGACTTTAGATTTCTATGATGTGTCTTGTGTACAAGTATTTGTCTGTTTGTCTTTTTTCTCATTTTAGCCATGGCGTTGTCAGTTTTTGATCCATGCATGAGTTTGAATGTCCATCTGGTATCTTTCATCCCTCTTCTAAAGACTTACAGTATTTCAATTTCATGTTTGATTTAACTTATCTTCAACATTTGAATCCGTACGTTTGGAAAGTAATTCCATTAAACCTGAACATATCTTTATTTAGACGTTTCACTTTGTAAAAATGCAACAACCTCAAATTTGAATCTGAACGACATATAGAGGACATGATATAATAATATCATGCTTCTTGATACTACCACACAAACTATTGTTGGCAGATCTAGATCTGCTTCAAGTATCTAAATTATGTTTATACACTGGTGAACTCTTTTTATGTGACGTGTGATTCTCATGCGTTTTATCTTGCAAACCTGTATAACTTCAACATATAGTATACCCTATGGCACAGATCTAGAACGCGCACTCGTTTATAAGGAAATATTGTTATACGTTAACGTTAACGTTTAACGCACGTTTTTTTAAGTTCTATGAAAGCTGACTTTAGCCATGGCATTGCTATTTTGCTCTCGACTTACTTATGATAACAAAAACTGAGGCCATGGGGTACTAGTATCTATCTTAGACAGAAAATTAGGACATGAACAGCTACAAAGTACACACAAAAAGGCAATTCAACAGAGCTGTTTTAATATCAATTTGGAATCTTTTAATTATTTTTCAAATCTAAAAAAAAGTATCAGTTTAAAGTATTCAAATGATGTGTATTTCATATGCAGGTTGCGATTTTTTTTCTATTACTGAAACGACAACCAAGACAATATTGTATGACTATAAAGTTGTAAAATATACTAAACGGTGAGTATAACGTATAAGAAACATTTGCCTTGCAAATGACAAATTCTATTATGAAACATATTGACAGTATGTAAATAAAAGCAAACGATTTACACGACCTATAAATGCTATATGATTCATGTCTATAACTTACGTTCAGCTGATGAAAAACTATTGAATCTTCCAAAAACAAATTTTTAATGAAAACATTTACATATTCAGGCTCTCAAATATGGAACAGTTTACCAAATGAAATAAAAATGAGTAATACACTTGTATCTTTTAAAACAAAATGTTACAAATTGTTCATCAATTGTGCAAATTAGTATGCTTTTTCATTATTATTTGAATACAATTGTATATTGCGTATAATATAACTTTATAATACTCTATGTACTTATAAATATGTTATTATTATTTTGAGGACTCTCAGGAAGATTAGTTTCAACTAATGGGATCATCCTCTTGAAATAAAGATTATTTATGCTTTCCTCCTTCAACCCAAACAAACAACGAGAGGTTTACCTTTCGCTTGAATGAATCGGCGAGTATCTCATGTATTTAACATTTATTGGACCATTTGGGCAATGCATAAATGAAAAGAGAAACAAGAAGTTGAATTGCAATATTTTTACTTATTCAGAGTTAAAAAATGTTTCTCATACAAAAATAAACAATATATAATATATACATATACATTTTCCAACAAGATAATAACAGAGACATATAATGTATTATATGTCTCTGATAATAATGAATGCAAAACATAAAACGATAATAAAATAATACAGAATACAATAGCTTGGCCTAGGAAGGGGTCAACTAAGCCATCAGGAAAGATGCAATAAAATAAATCTTTCCTACCCCACAAAGGCCAAGCACTTGGCAAAATTCAGAACTGTTCGTCATATTTGATGTTTAACAAGTTATTAATGCCTTCACATGATGTTCAATTTCTCATATTAGCTATATTAGTTCAAGCTCAATCTATGTTTGTAACTAACAGTGAAAATACTGAATGTGATTAAGAATATTTGAAAAACCTATAAATAAGTTGCAATACAGTACAAGCCCAAGCAAGTTCTGCAAAATAACAATGAGACAATGTCCTTGTCAACAATCTTTTCAGTGATTATATGTATATTACAATATCAAACATCAATAAAAGACTGTTTTTACCTAAGCAAAACAACTAAATGAGCAAGACATATAAGCAAATATCTGAATGAGAGATTAAATCAAGCATTCATTTTGTAATAATGACTTAACGGCCCAAGCAGTTAAGTTTAGTTAAACTAGCATGATATCCTACTGCTATGACACATTCATATTTTGTGCATAAAAATAATTTTTATGAAAGGCTTACTTTAAGTAGAACTTTTGAAAACAAAAACAAAACGTTTTTAAACTAACTACCGGCCCATGCAGGTAATTATATTAGAAATGTCAAAACATTGTCTATTGGAGTCTCTTTTAAAGCATTTTATCATTGCAGCATAACTGTAACTCAGACCAGCATCTCTCAGCTGTACAAATTTTTAAAGCTATATTCCTTATATTTAGATCTATTGTTGAAATAAAGATTATTTATTTATTTATTTACAAGATTGATCGTTTATATAAATATACAGTGTTAATTTCCACTGTTTAACCCAAGCGTACATTTTAGATAAATAAATTGAATGAAAACTACGGTTCCTAATTTGTACATTGGGATTAAAAATTCGATATGTATCATTAGTTTCTTTAGTTTACAACTCGGTCTTGTATTGTTCTGGTCATACTATTTCAAATATTCAATTTCATGACTGTATCATGTGTTTCCATAAGTTTACCATAGTACTATCATATGGTTGGGTTAAAAATTAATGGTAAACCCTTAGGCTAGTTTTTACTGTTTTATAGTCTAATCTTACCGTTTTAATTTCTTGACATAACTGCACGACTCGATTCTCAATTATATGTGTTAAGATGATCGTTGCAAAGAATCCTGCTCAAACTTTAGTAAAAGACGGGGTTAACTTTGCATTGTATAATATTGTTGCGAGAGTTTATATTCTTTGTTGAAGGCAATTGTAGTGACCTGCAATACAAGTACCATTCAATTGAGTTTAGTTATATGTCTTGTGTTTCTGTCTCTGCGCTAGGTTTTCTATATTTTGCATGTGTAGTGAATCATGACATAAGACATTGTTACGTGTACCATGATGAGCTTTCGTGCAAGACTGCTCTGTGTATTTTTTACATGGAACATTTGATCAGACTTTGACTTTTTGACGCCTGACCTACATGTATGCATATACATGTGTGTCATCATGTTGCAGTGTGTTCCTCGGTATATTACCTTGACCTCAAAATATAATTTTCAATTGACCTTGCTTCTGAATATGTGGCATGTAGATGTATTATCATAAGATGATGAGTCTATTGGCACGAGAAACTTCATGTAAGCTTGACCTTTGCCCTCAATGTAAAACTTGTATATTTTATTTGAATTTTGAATTAAATGGAGAATTAACTGTATGATTGGCACTCGTACCACATCTTCTAAGATATATTAGATACATAAGATATATTGTTAGTTTTGTGTACCACCATGACCCTTTTATCAAAATCCGCTTTGGTTTTTTTTAAAAGGATCTCTAGACCAGACTATGACTCTTGACATTTGCATATTGGATGTGTCTCTTGGTATGATTACCTTGACGTCAAGTCAGGAGTCTCTGGTTTTTGTTAGTCTTGTATGTTTTTAATGGTAAGTTTATTTTATAATTTGGAGTTTGAACTGGTATACATTTTGTTAAGGGCCATCCGAAGCCCGCCTCTGGTCGAGGGATTTTCTCGCTTTGTTGAAGATATAAAAAAGAAGATGTGGTATGGTTGCCAATGAAACAACTATCCATAAAAGACCAAAATGACACAGACATTAACAACTATAGGTCACCGTACGGCCTTCAACAATGAGCAAAGTCCACACCGCATAGTCAGCTATGAGGACTCATAAGTGGCCTTTGACTGCTTTCTGCTCTTTTGACATTGTTACTGTCTCTTTTACACATTCCACATTTCCATTCTCAATTTTTAAGAATTTTTGGTTCAGATGAAACTAAATCCTTTAATTTCCGTGAATATCAAGTAAGAAAATTTACTGCTTCAGTAGCATCGTGTGCTGCCAGTTGTGATAGATAATGCAAAATGCTTCAATCATTTTACCTTAGATTTCATTTCATGGACATGTAGGTGTGGAATGTCTGCTTTTACATCATAAAAATTCACACAGAAGGTATACGCATATCAATAAACTGAACTCAATGCTAAGAACCATTAAAGTACACTAAGACAGAGAGCTCAATCTAGTGAAACACTTTGTTAAGTTGGTCACATTTAACTTGAAATATCACTGTCTGATACCAAACTGCACCGAGATCCTGAAAAAGAATGTGCAAGTTTAGTCTATTTAAAAAAGAATTCAATGGAAGTAAATAAGCTGATTACTGAAATAAATGTACAATATATCTAATAATCACAGATGCCCCTGCTTGTGAAAAAAAATAGTAAACGTCCACGTATAGATGCAGGATTCGCGTAGTTTTGACCGTACTAAAAATGTGACCATAAGCATTGTGAGTAAGTTTCAAAACATTTGGCTGAGGCAAATTAAAGTTAAAGAACGGAAACACTAGATTAGCAGTTTTCCTATCTCAAGGCTCCGGGTTGACATTTGTATCATTGGTACTCGTACCACAACTTTTTACATCTAAAAAAATCATGAACAGTGACGCCATCGGGACCCAATATTGAGCTTCATAGATCTGTGTTATGGGGTAATGTGAATCGCGTATAAGGTTCCTTACATTTGATTGAGTCAGACTTATTTAAGAGAAAGGAAACGAAAGAGTCAGCACTTCTTATATTTTTTAAAGGGACATGATAACTCTTGAACGGTAAAAGTGACACTTAAAAATTTCAAATTTGATTTTGTGTTGAGGTGGGGATCCCGCTTACATGTTCAACCCCTCCTTATTCGGTATGTATGTGCTTGTGGTAAGTCAAGAGCCTGTAATCCAATGAATGTCGTTTTTCATGTGTTACATACTTGTTTTTCGTTCATTTTTCGTTCATTTTTTGTACATAAATTTGTTCGTTTATTTTCTCGTTTGATTATTGTTTTACAATGTCATTTCAGTGCCTTTTATTGCTGACTATATGCGGTATTGACTTTGCTCACTGTTGAAATCTGTATATGACCTATAGTTGTTAGTGTTTGTGTCATCTGGTATTTTGTGGAGAGTTCTCATTGGCACTCATGCCACATAAGGGGGAGGGTTGGGATCCCTCTAACATTTTTAACCGCGCCTCATTTTATATGCACGTGCCTATCTTGTTTTTAGTTTATTTTTTTGTACATGAATTAGACCGTTTGTTTTCTCGTTTGAATTGTTTTACATTGTCATGTCGGTGCTTTAATAGCTGACCTTGCGGTATGAACCTTGCTCATTGTTGAAGACCGTGTGGTGACCTAGGCTACATTTTATAATTGTTAATTTCTGTGTCATTTAGTCTCTTGTGGAGAGTTCTTATTGGCACTCATGCACCAGCTTCTTTTATATATTGTGTATAAGTTTTGTAGTATTTGGTTGAGGGAAACTAAAGTAAGAAGTGCGGAACCCGTTTGTATGGGACGTTCGGGACAGACGGACTAGTACGTGTAACTCTTTATATTCCTAAATCATGGCGCTAACACAGAAGTTCTTACTATTGTGCTGGTGATACACATCCCACTAGCACTGTCATTAACACATGTACATATAATTTTATTTTAAAAATATTCAATCTTAATCTTGATTTCTTTTTTTTGGTCGAATGATTATATGCATGCCCTTCACAACGACTGAATGAGTATCAAATTTGACAAATTTATTGTACATTATTATATATTTTATTATATTTTATGACTTTTCTTCCAACTAATGAAAGCTTACCAACTTATTGATCATAACTTTCCTTTATATGTCTTTTAACATTCTGTTTTGAACAAAAATATTTCTTACATATACATCACATGTATTTATTTCAAGTCTGACATTATCAAAAAGCCATTAAAAAAAATTCAGTCGAACTTGATAATAAATGTGCAATCAAATATATATGCAAGTCGTCAACTGGTCAAGTGGCTAGATGCACATATCGTTAGCCATATAAACATCATGTCCTAATTGGGTGGTTTTAAAACTCCTAGCATAGGCGCCCCCCCCCCGCCTTTGTGGGAAAAATTTTGTTGATTATATAGGGAATCATTGAAGCATGAATGGAGCGGGCCCTCCTTAGGAAAAGTTCTGGATCCGCCACTGTCTAGACATATTTACGTAAATAAGGGATTTTTAAAGGGAAAACAAGAAAACAAAATGACTGAATTTAATAAAAGGATGTTCGATGTATTGTATACTTCGGTTTGTTTTAAAAATCTATACGATGCTTTATTTTTATCTAGTTTTCTTATCAAAATAATTAAATTGAGAAGATAAATACCTTATAGCTTCCTTTACCGTCGATGCTAAAATGTTTAATGTTATAAAATAATTTTAGCGTCTTTGACCTACTTTACCTTTTTATTCGGAGACTTGCGGTTATCTTCTGTTATTTTCAACGGGAACATTAGAATGATCTGATGGAACCAAGAGGCAGATCCAGGGGGGGGGGAGGCCTTCGTGGGAAAAATTTGGTTGATTATATAGGGAATCATTGAAGCATGACTGGAGCGGGTCCCCCTTCGGAAAAGTTCTGGATCCGCCACTGTCTAGACATATTTACGTAAATAAGGGATGAGTAAAGGAAAAAAAAAGAAAACAAAATGACGGAATTTAATAAAAGGATGTTCGATGTACTGTACGTATTATACTTCGGTTTGTTTTAAAAATCTATACGATGCTTTATTTTTATCTAGATTCCTTATCAAAATAATTAAAATGAGAAGATAAATACCTTATATAACTTCCTTTACCGTCGATGCCAAAATGTTTAATGTTATAAAATAATTTTAGCGTCTTTGACCTACTTTACCTTTTTATTCGGAGACTTGCGGTTATCTTCTGTTATGTTCAACGGGAACATTAGAATATTCTAGAATAGAACCCAGATGGAACCAAGAAGTTGGGTTGCTTTAACCAAACAACCTGGATGTTGAACCAGTTACCATGGTTTCGATTCAAAGAACCAAGGTTCAGAACCAGAAAACCCAGATGGAACCAAGGTTTAGAACCAGAGTGCCCGGATATAACCTAATTGCATTCGGAATTCTCATGACTTTTTATACCTTCAATGTATTTTCCAAATCATTTATTTATTTAGTATATTTATATATAATTTACAAGATTGGTCGTTTACATAAATATACAGTGTTAATTTCCATTATTTAACGCGAGCGTATACATTTTAAATGAATAAATTGAATAAAAAAACTACGGTTCCTTATTTGTGCATTGTGATTAAAAATTCGCATGTATAATTACTTTCATTTGTTTCCAACTCTGTCTAGTATTGCTCTGGTCGTACTATAGCAAATATTTAATTTCATGACTGCATCATGTGTTTCTATCAGTTTACCATAGTTCTATCACATGGTAAGGTTAGAAATTAATGGTAAACCCTAGTTTTAAGTGTTTTAGTGTCTTATCTTACCCTTTAAATTTATTGACACAACTGCACGACCCGATTTTCAATTAACAGTGGCAAGATAATTGTTGCAAAGAATCCTGCTCAAACTTTTGTGAAAGACGGTTTTAACTTTGAAGTGTTTTTGGTCTATGTTGAAGGCACTTGTATATAGTGACCTACAATACAAGTACTGTTCCATTGAGTTTAGTTATATGTCTTCTGTTTCTGTCCCTGACCCATGTTTTCTGTATTTGGCATGTGTAGTGCATCATGACATAACCCATTGTTACATGTACCGTGATGAACTTTCGTGCAGGACGGCTTTGTGTATTTTTGACATGAAATTCTTGACTAGACTTAACCCGAATAATTCAGTCCCTCCCTGTAATCGGTCTCTCCTACTTGCGAATGTAGTAAGCGGAATATAACGACTGAATTATTCGGGTTAGACCAGACTTTGACTTTTTGACTCTTGACCTATGCACTTTGGGTGTGTCATCATGATACAGTGTGTTCCTTTGTATATGACCCTGACATAAAAGTATAATTCTAAATTGACCTTGCTTCTGAATACAGTATGTAGCATGAAGATGTATTGTCATAAAATGGTGAGTTTCGTGGCGAGAAACTTCATATGAGCTTGACCTTTGTCCTCATTGTACAACTTGTATATTTTGTTTGAATTATATGGAGAATTGTCTGATTGCGCTCATACCACATCTTCTTATATCTATATTAGTTATATAGATATATTTGTTAGTTTTGTGTACCACGATGACCCTTTCCTCAAAATCTGCTTTGTGTTTTTTTTTGGGCATGGAACTCTTGACCAGTCTATGACTTTTTGACTCTTGACCTATGCATATTATGTGTGCCTCTTGGTATGAAGTCCGCCTCCGGCCGCGGGATTTTCTCACTCACATTTACTGCTTCAGTAGCACCATGTGCTGCCAGTTGTGATAGATAATTCAAAATGTTTCAATCATTTTACCTTGGATTTCATTTCATGGACATGTAGATATGGATAGTCTGTTTAATCATCTTGAAAAATCACACAGAAGGTATACGCATATCAATAAACTGAACTCAGTGCGAAGAACCTTTAAAGTACACTTAGACATAGAGCTCAATCTAGTGAAACACTTTTTTATGCTGGTCACTGTCTGTTATCAAACTGCACCGCAATCCTAAAAAAGATATGCACGTTAATTCTTATAGAAGTAGAATCCAAAGGAAGTAAATAAACTGTTTACTGAAATAAATGTACACTATGTCTATGGGCTACAGATTCCCCTGCTTGTGAAAAAAAAACCACAAGTAAACTTCCACATATAGATGCAGGATTCACGTAATTTTGACTGTTTTGTGACCATAAGCATTTTGTATCAGTTTCAAAACATTTGGTTGTGACAAACTAAAGTTAAAGAAACAGAAACAACAGATTTAGCATTTTCCTATCCTAAGGCTACGTGTTGATATTTGTATCATTAGTACTCGTACCAACTTCTTATATTTATAACTCATGAACAGTAACACCACCCAATATCGAACTTGATAGATCTGTGTTATGGGATAATAAGCATTCCGTATAAGGTTTATAACATTTGATTGAATCAAACTTATTAAAAAGAACGAAAACGAAAAATTCAGCATTTTCTATGTTTTTAAAGGAACATGATAACTCATGAACGGTAAAAGTGACGCTACCAAATTTCAAATATAATTTTTTGTATGTGGTAATAAGCATTGTTCCAGGTTAGGGGGATGGTGGAGACCCCGCTAACATGATCAACCCCGCCTTATTCAGTATGCATGTGCCTGTCGCAAGTCAGGAGCCTATACATTTTTCCGTATCTTTTCTCGTTTGAATTTCGTTTTGTCGTGTGTTTTTCTATGTTGTGATGGGATACTATTGTTTCATCCCGCTGCAAATGTTTGCACCTGTCCTAAGTCAGGAATTTGATGTACATTAGTTGTCGTTTGTTTGTGTCATTTATACGTGTTTCTCGTTTCTTATATAGATTAGACCGTTGGTTTTCCCTTTTGAATGGTTTTACACTAGTAATTTTGGGGCCCTTTATAGCTTGTAGTTCAGTGTGAGCCAAGGCTCCGTGTTGAAGGCCGTACATTTACCTATAATGGTTTACTTTTATAAATTGTTATTTGGATGGAGAGTTGTCTCATTGGCACTCATACCACATCTTCCTATATCTATTTGCGTATTGTTGAAGGCCGTATGGGGACATATAGTTGTTAATTTCTGTGTCATCTGGTCTCTTGTGGAGAGTTCTTCTTTGGCACTCATGCCACATAAGGTGGAGGGTGAGGATCCCGCTAGCATGTTTAATCCGCCTCATTCTGTTTGTATGTGCCTGTCCCAAGTCAGGAGACTGTAATTCATGAATTGTCATTTGTTTATGTGTTACATATTTGTTTTTTTTTCATAAATTTGTCCGTTTCTTTTCTCGTTTGAATTGTTTACATCGTCATTTCGGTGCCTTATATAGCTGTCTATGCGGTATGGACTTTGCTCATTGTTGAAGGCCGTAGGGTGACTAATACATACCCGTAGCCAGGGGGGGTTCGAAGGGTTCGGACGAACCCCCCTTGAAAACAAATAAGCACTGTTAATGTCAACGTTCTGTTCGAATTGCGACTGTTAAAGTCGAGTTCGTGGGTCAAATACCCCTCCCCCCTTGGAAATTCCTGGCTATGGCTTGTTATAGCTGTTAATTTCGGTGTCATCTAGTCTTTTGTGGAGAGTTCTTATTGGCACTCATGCCACATCTTCTTTTTTATTTTGTGTATAAGTTTTGTAGTATTTGGTTGAGGCAACTAAAATTAAGAGAACGGAACCCTTTTTTTTTTACGTTCGGGACGGACGGACTAGGGTAACACTTCATGCCCCTTTACTATGGTACCAATACAGAAGTTCTGACTATTGTGCTGGCGCTACTCATCCAACTAGCACTGTCATTAACACACACACATCTTATTATAAAAATATTCAATTTTAATTTTGATTTGATTATTTTGGGCCTATAAAGATTATATGCATGCCTTTCACTAGCTGCAGAACCGTAGCTCTTAGGTCCTTATGTTATTTTTTGACTATGGTCCGCAAATAGTCAAAAAATAACATAAGGACCTAAGAGCTACGGTTCCGCAGCTAGCCTTTCACAAGAAGTATCAAATCTGACATTATTACAAAGCAGCTATTAAATAAAATTCATTCGAACTTTAAATGTGCAATCAAATATATATGCAAGTCGTCAACTGGTCAAGTGGCTAGATGCATATTTCGTTGGCCAATTGAACGACAGGTCCTAATTTTGTTGTTCTAAACCTTCTAGAAATATTAACGGAAATAAGTAAATTATGAGTAAAGGTAAATAAATAAAAACAGAACGACTGAATTAAATAAAAGGATGTTCGATATATCAGTCTCTGATATAATAAAATTGAGAATGGAAATGGGGAATGTGCCAAAGAGACAACAACCCGACCATAGAAAAAAACAACAGCAGAAGGTCACCAACAGGTCCTCAGTGTAGCGAAAAATTCCCGCACCCGGAGGCGTCTTTCAGCTGGCCCCTTAACAAATATATACTAGTTTAGTGATAATGAACGCCATACTAATTTCCAAAGAAACTAAAATTAAAATAATACAAGACTAAAAAAGGCCAGAGGCTCCTGACTTGGGACAGGCATAAAAATTCGGCGGGGTTAAACATGTTTGTGAGATCTCAACCCTCTCCCTATACCTCTAGCCAATGTAGAAAAGTAAAATTCAGTTCAAGAGAAGTTCGAGTCTGATGTCAGAAGATGTAACCAAAGAAAATAAACAAAATGACAATAATACATAAATAACAACAGACTACTAGCAGTTAACTGACATGCCATGCGAAATGTATATTTCGTTTTATTTTTAAAATCTAAACGATGCTTTATTTTTATCTAGTTTCCTAATCAAAATTATAAGAATGAGAAAATAAATACCTTACAGCTTCTTTTACCGTCGATCCTGAAATGTTTAATGTTATAAAACAATTTTAGCGTCTTTGACCTACTTTATCTTTTTATTCGGATACTTGTGGTTATCTTCTCCAAGATCAACGGGAACATTAGAATAATCTAGAATAGAACCCAGATGGAACCAAGAAGTCGGGTTGCTATAACCAAACAACCCGGATGTTGAACCAGTTACCATGGTTTCGAACCAAAGAACCCGGATAGAACCAAGGTTCAGAACCAAACAACCCAGATGGAACCAAGGTTTAAAACCAGAGTGCCCGGATAGAACCTTATTGCATTCGGAATTCTCATGACTTCTTATACCTTCAACGTATTTTCCAAATCATTTATTTATTAAGTATATTTATATATAATTTGTCTGTACGTCAGTTTAGCAATGGCTACATTTTTCTCTGATGAAAAATCAAACATTGAATAGGAATATAATTCTAGTAAATTAAATTATATCGAATCTTCATATTATCGTTTGATGTTACTGGTTTAGTCTTAGACTCTTTAACATGAGTGATGTAAGCAAATGTGTATATACATTCACAAAACTTCACCTTGAACTTACCCAAAAGAGGAGTAACACCGAAAACGTGTCATGGCGAACTCCAAACTATTTTTCATAACTTTTTTACTACTCAAAGGACTCTTTCATGATTCCAAAATATCATTATTTTCTCGTAGGCGTCAATAGTAGCCTTTTACAGATAAAGACTTGAGTTTTGAGACTTAAAGTTGATGTTTAGAACGAAATAATGGTAATTTTTAAGTAACATGAGATTTTCCAAACACTTCTTGACGCAATTTGTACTTATTGCCTTCAACTATCATTTCTGCACGTATACCTATAAAATGGCTGCACCCATACTACTCAATGATTAAGTATTACATCAATTGGTCTTTGATCAAAAACAATGGAAAGTTTTACATTTCGTATTTGTATTCAAAAACTACCAGATGATCTTATTCTAAGATAATATTGATTTTAGTTCTCTTTCTCATTTATAATTGATTCAATTTATCACTTCAATATTCGTGCACTATGGATTTCAAACTATAAATCATTGATCTTTAATACTCATTCATGTGATACTGTTTAAATCAATTCATACCTTATTCGAAACATGTTTAGTTTGTAATAATTAAGAGTAGCTTAGCTAGCATCTTTCTTTAACTTTATTTTAGGAGCGGAAACGCTCATCAAAGACAAACTATCCCTTTCGAGTTGTCGAATTTCCTCATTTAGAATACGAAAGTACAATTAATTTCAAGTGTCTTGAATGGTTGGTCATTAGGTCTCAAATAGTATTTGTTAACTATTCTGTGCTACAAGATTACAATTAATAGACTATGCAACCTCTATTAACTTTATTGCAACACAATACGAGTTTATCTGCATAATGACAGTCTTTCAGTAATAGACCTAATTGACTGATAACTGGAATTTAAATTACAGCACACATTTTCTTTAAATCGTGAATTGAAGTGATGGGATTTTGTCCACCGAAACGTTCTATGTGTCTCTCATTTGGCAGGGTTTTTTTTGCTGACTAAAAGAAACCTGCAAATTCTTGTAAGTTCTGATGCGTCTCTAATGGTAATAATGAAGTCAAACAAAATGTATCAAATAGGGTATAGGTAGTTTTTTTTACACAAATCATCATATTATAACATTACTCTTGAATATTCTTTATAAGTAGGCTAATTGTATTGGCTTTCGGATAATCGTTTAAATACAACTTTCCTTTCATAAACTTAGACCATGCCAATAATACACTAGTTTGTACTTTTCTAAGCTTTCGTTGTTTAGAGATATAACCTCATACACGTTATCACGTGAATGACCCATACCAAAAAGTACAGCATTACATGGCTAGCTTTCTCTTGAACTTCTTCTAATGTTAATTTTAATCTCATAATATAATTTGATATCCTTTGATTTTTTAAGTCGTCGTGATATTGTATAAGAGTGTCTCTATCTTATCACGTATTGGTCTTTTATTTGATAATTTTTAATCAGAAATTTGGAAGTAGCACGTCATTTATTTTTTATTCTAAATCAGGTTATGTTGTTAAATCTAATTTATGCCTTATTCGAACCACATTGGATCTTTAAATATCGTAAATAGTTTATTTAACATCTTGCTTACATTACGTTTGAGATGTGACTAATTGTTCTCGTCAAAAACTTTCTGTTTGCCTTTCAATTGTCAGGTTTTGATACTCAGTAGCAGAAAGTTTCTGACAACATGCATTTCCATTTCAAAAAGATGTTATGAGTTATTTCGAAACTGTGTGTTTATAATATTTTAAAACAATTTACCGAGTTATTTATTAAGCAAAACAGAGGGACTGTCAAATACGATAGGTAAACAAAGACGTCAAACTACCGATAATACAGATCTGAACTTTAGGTCACTATTTAAAGGGTTGTTAACTGAGTTAAAGTCATCAGTCAATAAGTTCTGGTTCTGAAAGACTGTCATGATGCATTTAAGTAATGTTGTGTTTTCGATAATTTATAAAAAAAAAATACTAAATCGCTAACCGTTATCTCGTCGCGCAAAGTTTTTGAAATAAATTTTTATTCTTTGAAACACCCACTTTTAAAAAATGCTTTGAATGTTGATTTATTTTCAATCATTTATTTTGCACGCATCTTGGATTTTTATCGGAAACCATTTTATTTAAGATAATTTGCGTTATTAATTACATGTTGTTGAAATTAGACTATGAACTAGCCTTATGTTAATAGTACTTTCAAGACCGTACGTTGCGTCTTTTGTTTTCTGGTTCTTTGTTCTTGTACTCATAACCTATCTGATGATTAGTCATGTCGATTCCAATTGTTCCTATATTGTTCCTTTGTCATTTAAACGATTGAGGTTTGAGCAATCATGAAACATATTTACCCCCCGATTCATTTTTTGACTAGCTGCCTCAAGTAAGGAGCCAGTAATTATGAGATAACGTTTGTCTCTTACGTCTATATTTGTTTTACGTACTTTATTGTTTTATGATGATGCAGGACGTTGTATTCTTTCCCCTTTCAAATTGCTTCAAATTTTCCATTCCAGCGTTTTCTATAGCACAATACACGTAAGGTGTGTTGTTCATGGTTGAAGGTGGTATTGTGATCTGCAATTGTTTACTTCCTGGTTCGTTTTACTCTCTGGTGGGTAATTGTCTCATTGTGTTGTTGTCAGACAAATAGCATTACACTTCCTGATCGAATTATCGAAGTGCTTCAATTTTTCATTTATTTTTTGAATAAAGGATGATCTAAAAATCTACAATTACACAAACATCATGTGCTTTTCAAATGAGTTTAAATGACGCGAGTTTAAGAAGTAATTATTGAAGAAAAAACATGCAAAAAGATTAAATGAAATGTTTTTGTGTGTTCCGTGTCAAAAGTAAATTTATTATGTAATAACAAATAAATGAAAAAAAGTATTTTTTTGTGTATAATTCATGTCTTTCTTTTCAGAAAGTTGGTACAATTTTCACTTTTCATTTATTCCCTAAACTTTTTCGTTATAATTGTGAATGGTTATAAAAGGCTTCACACTTTATTCCCCGTTTTTGAGTGTGACATGTTATTCCAATAATTGATTTTGAAAAGCGGTAACTAAAGTGATTAATTTAAAGGTGACTGGAACTAGTTCCAGAAATAATGCTGTTCAAACTGTTATGGGTATTTTAATTCACCTCATATACGACAATGTAAAGTGTTATTTTGAAAATAAAAAACAAACAAATATCCTTTGTTAAAATCTTATATCAAAGTTTTCATGTTAAACATCACAACATCGGATGTAAGACTTCATTAGTAGTTACTGTGTTTACTTCTGTTATGTAAAGTGTAAACTGTTTGTGCTGTATCTATTGTTTGTTTAATAAACACATCTTCTTGTCTTGAAGCTGTTCGTCGGTAAAACGCTGTCATTAACAACGCAGTCATTACAATCGTAGCTAAATTAAATGAATGGAAGGTACCAAAAGAGATTCAAAACTCATAAATCGATAGTAATACAACAGAAACAGTTAAGATTTATTTACTTGCTTTTTGAAATTGGCAATGGCGGTCTCTGTCAGAAGAATATATATCTCAGCTGTACGATATTTCAAAATTTGCGTTTCTTTTTATTGTTATATTTAAAGAATATTAAAAAAGAAGATGTGGTATGATTGCCAATGAGACAACTCTCCACAAGAGATAAAAATGACATAGAAATTAACAACTATAGGTCACCGTACGGCCTTCAAAAATGAACAAAGCCCATACCGCATGGTCAGCTATCAAAGGTCCCAAAATGACAATGTAAAAAGTAAAATAAAAAACAAATACTGAATCGAGGAAAATTGGAAAGTCCTTAATCAAATGCCAAATCAAATGAAAAAAAACACATAAAACCAATGCACAACAACTGTCATATTCCTGACTTTGTACAGGCATTTCTCACTTGTACGACAGTCACATCAAATTCCATTATATTGACAATGATGTGTGAACAAAATGTCAAAAGTAGGGGTACAAGAACAACACGAACATCATAAACATAAGGGAAAAGGGAACGGGATGGAGTTACGACAAAGAGAACATACCTGATACCATATGTATAACGGATATTCTATACCGGTCCAACTCGTGATTGCGTCCGTATAATTTACGAAGGGATGATTTCAACTTCCCCTTGTGAAACTCTTAGTTTAAAAATGAACAATTCACAATCGGGAAGCTGAAATCATCTCTTTAGTCGTAAAGTTTGGATTTCAATAGACCCTCATAGTCAATTTTTAGATACAAGTAATAATTAAATGGCAAAATCAAAAGCTCAAACACATCAAACAAATGAATAGCAACTTAATTGAATAAAACAATTCAAAGGAGAAAACAAACGGCCTTATTTATGTAAGGTGTTTTTTTTTAATTAATCCAAGAGTTCCTAATACATGTAGTACTGTTAAATTACGAAAAAACAACACGATTTATTAGGCTGTAGTGTTTTAATATTGAGTCAATACAAATCACGGCTTTAGTTGAATGGCCATAACAACAACCCCGTCAGTTTTCATAAAATGCGACAGCACTGAATTAGATTTATGACGGAATATGTTTTACGTGCTAATCGTTTAAAAGCTAAATACGTGTTTTTAAATTATGATGGTAGTTTGGATATCTTTCGCGATCTTAAACTGAAAATAGCAGAGGCCTGAGGTTCAGACTTTCAATCAAATTAGCAAAACTTTATGAGGAATGCAGATAACTAATGTGAATTTTTATTTAAAATAATATAATTCTCTGTCCTTTTGTTCTTGCATTTATTTGTACTGTATTCCTTTCATGTAATGGTGTCATTTACGTGGTATGTTTTACATTACCATAATGGTGCCAGGTTTAGTTAGCCACATAACCAGGTTCAAACCACCATTTTTTTTATCTTAAAATGTGATTGTCCTGTATTAAATCAGGAAAATGGCCATTGTTATATTATAGTTCGATTATTTGTGTGTTACATTTTAATGTTGTATTTCTGTTGTGTCGTAGTTCTCCTCCTATATTAGATGTTTTTCCCTCAGTTTGTAACCTAGATTTGTTTTTTTTTCAATCGATTTATGAATTTCGAACAGCGGTATACTACTGGTGCCTTTATTTATAATAAGTTTTTATAGATAATAGCTTTTTTACAAGCGTTGACAAGTTTTGCTTTGTTTTACTATTTTTTTACTTTAATATTTTTTAGGGAAGGTTACTTTAACATATTGTATTTTCTAAAAGGATCTACAATGTACATGAACTTTTGGTATTTTGTATTTTATCAGAATAAAACGTACATATCACAATATTTACTTCGTTTTTGCAAAGTATGAATACATTTTCTTATTTTTAATTTATACTCCTATACCTTAACTTATATTTTTTTATTATAAAACTATGTAGTAGATGATCTATTATTCACTTGGGTGCCAACAAACATTACAGGTATTCTTAGAACATGGCAAAATCATAGAAAACGTGTCCGTTTGTGCTTTTTAAAATTTAAGACATAATTCATTAGAAAAGTATGTTGGTAATTTTTCTTCAAAATTAACATTTGTGATAGTCCTACGAAAGCATTATTAATACGACATTTTCTTTTAAACTATTACTAAAATTCTTAAATAAATTTTGCTGAGTTGCTTTTTCTATTTTTCTCATTACTTTCGTGTACCACAAGATTTTGGTGGGGTTCGTGTTGCTTAGTTTTTAGTTTTCTATGTTGTGACCTCTGTACTATTATTTGTCTGTTTGTCATTTTGTTTAGCAATGGCGTTGTCGGTTTATTTTTAATCTATGAGAATAACTAACCCTTTTGTATCTTTCGTCCCTCTTTTGTACTTCTTTCATTTGTATAAACGTACCTTTATATTGCACAAGGAACAACAATAAAACTGCCTTGTATTTCTGACACAATCAGCACAACATGATGTCAATAACTAAGCAGGAGACACTGACACAAGGTAAGGAAATCTAAAAAGTACACAAATCATGATAATACTATATATCTTTCTACTTTAGTCAATAAATGTCAGTAAAACTCACGCTCTGTTATTTTAAGGTTGAAAAATCTCGTTTATCTTGATAAAATATCACGATAAAACGTCGTTAACGTATTTGTCTAAGTATTATAACATATATCTTTAAAGGTTCTCTTTTCGACCATTGGATTCTTTATCCACATGTAATGACATTGAGTATCATAACCACCAGATATAGGTACACTTGTCCTGGTTATGTGTTCATTGTCTAAGAAAAACTACATTAGTTTAGTTTAGTTTAAACATATTTATTTGTAGTGGATTGTAAAACAAGTTTTGCAATTTATATTAATCCCTTTCCACTTTGTGGGTGAGAGTGCTGCCTTGTAGCGCCAATAGCCTGCTCTTTTTCGAAATTTTCAAGGGTGTCTTTAACGTGCAAGAGATATGGCTCTCTCTTTACACGGGTCAGCCATTTATCGTCCCCTTCCGACGGACTATCATCGTTTCCTCAAGACCATACTCGCAAATGGTGTCAAGGGAGAGCCGAAAATTCAGTCTCTGAAATTTTCATCCCGGAACGGGAATCGAACCAGGAACCTTTGTGTTAGTAGTCCGATGCACTAACCACTCCACCACGGCTCTACCTACCAAAGTGTGCAGTAATTTATTTTTCTAAGACAAAGAACAGAGAACCAGCCTAAGGGTACCTATATCCGGTGGTGATGATGCCCAGGGATAAATAAAGGTGTATTAACACCCAAAAGTACAGAGGATGTAACTGCCGTTTTCATTAATCAATAATGAAACTGACAATGGATATTTAAAGATAATATTTTCTCTATTTACCATTGAAAAGATACATTTATTATAAATTATCTACGTTCATATTCGTAGATATGGGTATTTTAACACCCTGAAGTATCCCAGTATACCCTGAGGCGTACCCATATCTATGGATATAAACGAAGATAACGAATTTATCCCTGGTCTTAGTTCAAATCGGGCGCGTTTTATGGAAATTCGGATACAAAGTGTAATATGAAAACAACGGTTTTTTTTCTTATCTAAAATAGTTTTATTGAAATTTGGAAATTTTACATATTTTTTACGGGGTGTAGGGTACTACCTTTGGTAGAACCCAACAGGTAGTCAAATATAAAACGTTTTTAATACGGAGGCACAGAAACTGGATTTAGTCAAATTTGGCGCTCAATGTTGTGAGAGTTACGTCATAGATGGTGTGACGTAAACGTGGGTCATTTGCATAGCTAGGTCAGTAGTCACATTTCATGACAAATGTGGCAGTCAAGTGGTGCATTTTAAAAATGAAATGAGTGTAAATGATCGGCATAATAGGACAAAATTGTTAATGAATTAAATATTTAATTACAAACATCATGGATAATCTACATAATCGAATATTTCACAAGGAGCAACCCGCATGGAACTAAGAAAAACTTGCGTGAGGTTCCCCGGGATAATGGTTAGCAACACCCGGGGATATGGGTTAGCAACACTCAGGTGCTATGGTTTTTTTTATAACGACGTGCGTTAACCAATCAAAATCCTAGATATATACTAAGTCGGGGATAATATATTTGTACTACATGTTAACAAGAACCTTGTGATATTCAATTATTGATGTTGTGAATTTTTTCAATGACAAACAATACTGATGACCTTTTGAAACGCTCTTTTGTTTTCATTAAAAGCCCTAAAACACTAAAAGCATAGTTACAATAAGACGTACGTACCGTATAGCGAGCTATTTTTGCGGGTGTAGGATTTCGCGATTTTCATTGAATAAGGTATACGAAATATTTTGTCGGTTACTATTTTGGTGGATTTAAAACTTTTATCATTACCTTTGCATGTATACTTTTAAATTGGCGAAATTTATTTTGGCAATTTTGTCCTATCCTCGAAAACAGGCGAAAATTTACACCCCGCCAAAATAACTCACTATGGTTAATCTAGCTAAAAAATCAGATTTTATTCACATTTGAACAACAGAAAAATCTCCGTACCAAGGTAACAATATGAAAGTTGATGTGTTTCAGCTTTTGATTTTGACATTTGATAGGGGAATTTCCGTTTTGAATTTTCCTCATATTTTATCTCCTAGTTATAAATAAAGTCAACAGTAGTATACCGATGTTTAATAATCATAAATCGATACGGCGTAAACGAATCCAGTCACAAACCAAAACCGGGTGATGAAACGGCACAACATAAACATTAAGTAGCTGTCTGCCTAAGAATCATGCAAAATCAAAAATTAGTGGCAGACCCATTATCACATATTTTACTGAAAAGGGCTGTAATATCAAGAAAAAGATGTAATAATATCATTAAACTTAATAATTCCTACTGATATGGGTCGATTTGGTTTTTATCAGATCATTCAGTACATGGATTTTGAAGAATTGCACTGTTGTTTCCTTTATAAATTTTGCATTTTTAAATTGAAATGAAATCTTTTATCGGTTACATTCATTAGAAATCTTTATAAAATCTGAAAGATAATTGTTTTACAATCCAATTTTGAAAAAAAAATGATTTGGAAATAAATAAATTAATTTGCTAAAATTTAAAGAAATTTGTATAGTAAACAGTGTATTGGTTGCTAATGGTAGCTTCAAATTATCTCCCCTTTCGTGGCCCTCCAGTGTAGAAATACAATTGCCCTACAGTTGTATAGTAACAATATGGCTAAGGAAGTAGACATCTCAGAGCAGACTACACATTTATGCAGCCTTTCTCACTTTTCTAAGACTCCATGTTCACTTGTTTCAACCTCAGAAAATCCTTCAAAGTTAATTTATTTAAAAGAATGTAAGAAGTCAGTATCAAATCACTTACGTTCATTAAACATTTCATACGATGAGAACATTTTGACAGAAGGTCTTCTTATATGCTTACGTGTTGGTATATTTCGTTTAATGCCACATTTCACTGTTTGCCCTTATCATCGGTCATCTTTGGGGTTGAACTGGAAGAGGAAAACATCATGTGTGTTTCCTGGCCATACTGGAAAGAGTAAAGGGGATAGACCGATATCATACAGGACCAGCTACGCTTTGATTTCACAGGGAGGAACATTCTTGCCAATAGGATCAGGTAGGTTATTTCAGAATTTTAGGAATAATTATATTCTCATAAATGGTTGTATCTTTTTTGTCATTGATGTCCAAATAATGGAGTTACCATTTGATTTGTAAAAAAAGGGGGGGGGGTAGAATGAAATTAAAAATAAGCAGGGCAAGAGTTTTGAGTAAAAAAAGCAGGGTAACAACTTGGTCACAAAAAACAGGATAAAAATATCACACTTGGAGAAAATAAAGAAAATTTCTGCTAAAAAAATCATTTTGTAAGCCAATTTTATTGACAGTGTATCCCAAGATCTTATAATTTCCACAATTATGTTCTGATTGTTGGAAATTCAATTGCCATATTCAAAGTTAATGGAAGAAAAGATATAAAACAATATAGAAACCATACATAGTACTTTGTGCATTTACATGTACACTCAGAACATTTACATTCAGGTACATGTAATAAATACCTGTTAAAAAATGTCCTAATGTTTACTTGCTCACTTGTTGGTACATGTATAGTCAGGATCTATGAATGGGTAGCTTACTCAAAATGATCTAGCTACAATGTTTATCAGGTTATTCAACCGTTATATCTAATCTAGTTTGATCTTTTAAAAAAAAATTATGCTGAATGTCATGAATGTTCTTAGCTTTTCAGCATGTTTAGTGTACATAGATATACATTTGAAAATAAGAAGATGTGGAATGATTGCCAATAAGCTAATGAATGACCAGACAACTCTCCATAAAAAAAATTTAATGTTTGCAAGTATAGGTAATTAACTTATATGGTATTCAACAGAGAGCATTTGCTTACTTCACATATAGAAAGCTTAGAAAGGGTCAAAGCAAGATTTGTGTAAAACAATCCAAACAAAAACAAAACATATTTCAACATGCATAGAAAACTTTATTTTCTAGATAACATATACATATATTACAAATACGATTTGTATCTAGACATTTTCGGACACCATTTGATTGGCACACTGTATTATTAATGGTATCAAATGTGAAAATTACGTGTTTACTGTTCTTAGTTTTAATTAAAACACTAAAATAGTGTCTTTTAGTATGTTTATTTGTTATAAAAAAACAGTTAATTATTATCTTTCAAACATTATTTAAATAATGTATTTTTATGTAGCACGCAATAGTTGATATTTTGGTATAAACAAAAATCTAGACGAAAGCGATCATTATAGTGGGAGGCAATCGTGAAACAACGTGAAACCACAAAAAAAACGAACATCAGTCTTCAAAACACAACATCAAAAACTGAAGACTGACAAACCCCAACCAAAAGCCACTGATCATTTCAGGCGCCCGAATAGTAAGCATAGTTATCCTGCTTTACATGTGACACCCGTCGTATTGCTCACGTAAATAAAAATCCGGTGATATGTCTCATTCGGTTATGTCAGATACATAAAAGGGGGACTGTATGTAGTTAGAGAGGTCGTATACATTTTGAGAAGTAACGACATTTGGAATGATTCCATCATCATCTGTTGGTTTCTCTTCATATATATAGTGAATTATGATAAACAGGTCAACAAGAAAGAGACAAAGAGGAAATCTTCTTTTAAAAAAGATCATATAAGACATTTTTATCACAGAAATTAAGAGATATTTAACTGTTTCAGTTAAAAGACTTATTGTACACTAATGAAGTTTTTGTAGATACACACGTGCTAAGCAATTGTAATCGACTACAACTCTAATTCATGTTTCAATTTCTAATATTTCGTCGAATCCACGGCTAATGCATTGCTTGTTTCCGAGGGTATCATCACCGCAGTTGTTATTGCTTCGGTAGAGTGAAGTTCTTGATAGCAAATATTATACAACATATTGTTGTTCATTTAAAATAATTATAGGGTGTGACATATAGTACGGTGACCGAGTAAGGAAAAGTCGCTTATTTAAGGAGTTTAATTGTCATTCGGACTATACGGCTATAAATCACAGTATTGATAGTTGAAAGGTTAATCTTAACATTTTGACTTGTCGTCAAAAAATCGTACGGTGCAATTTTTGTAAAATGGGCTTTAAAATACGTTAGTTAACTTGAACACAAAATCGACGTAGAAAAGTTTTGAGGTCTAAGTTGTAAAATAACATCCGTGATGTGATTTCTGTTATTATATACATTGTTGTTACACCTTATTTTAACGATTTCAAATAGAGTTTAGCAAAATTAACTCGTTATTTAAGAGTTTATGAAAAGATTAACACTACGAATATTTTGCATTGAATAGAGTACGTTTCAATTTAATTTCATAATTTTTTTTAACGCAAAATGTAAAATAATTCACATGTATATGATATTTAATACCTTTATTAATCAATAATATCAAATTCATTTATATCAGAAGCATTATTTCAGCAATTCAAGCCAGATATAAGTTTTAACGCTCATACGACGGAGCTAGTCAAAGATCATATATACAACCTGTTATCGATACATATAAGCAAATGGAATGTGTTGTATCAACTACATTCAAATACTAGGATGTGTTCCTTGAAGCAGTAGACATTTGCTGTCAAATGTTAGAGTAGAACGAGTGGGAAATTTGTCACTTCCTTGAGATCGTCATCTCAAATGTAACCTCATGGTTTTGTAACCAACCGTACCAATTACTGAAGGTGTATGTAAGTTTACATACTTGATATGCTTCAACTTTCTGAGAATTTAATAGATGGCTACTTTGCCTTCAGACAGACTCAATACTAAAATTTATGATAAAAGGGATGATTTTTCATTTCTTATCGTTAATTATCCGTTTTTAGATGGTGACGTTCCCTTGTCACCATCTTACGGTTTTTATATATCTCAACTTGTACGATTCGCTCGTGTATGTAACAATGTTTTAGATTTTAACGAGAGAAATTTATAAATTACTGAAAAATTATTACACCAGGGTTTTCGATATCACAAACTAGTCAAAACATTTACTAAATTTTATCATCGGTATAAAGACATCATTCGTAAATATAGCTCAACATGCAGACTTCAAATACGTTCAGGTATTTCACATCAAATTTTTTATTGAAATATTCTTTATAAAGCACAAAGGTGTCAGTATTCACCTCAGAAACTTACAAAACCTTTGAATAGACTTATTAAGAAGGGATATAATTACGATACTGTTGTCAAGTCATTAAAGATTGCATATTTTGGCGTTAATATTGAGTCACTGATAAGGTCTTTGCATCGGAAATTAACACATTTATTCTAAAAACAGTTGTTGGCATGACACGGGTTATGTTCTTCTCATATATGTTATGATGGTATGATACTAAACCCCTAACGGGAAGGATTGTTCCTGATGTTCATATGATGAAATCATAATCTTTCAGTCAGTTTAATTGAAGTCTAGAGCTGGCATGTCAGTTAACTGCTAGTAGTCTGTTGTTATTTATGTATTATTGTCATTTTATATATTTTCTTTGGTTACATCTTCTGACATCAGACTCGGACTTCTCTTGAACTGAATTTTAATGTGCGTATTGTTATGCGTTTACTTTTCTACATTGGTTAGAGGTATAGGGGATGGTTGAGATCTTACAAACATGTGTTACCCCGCCGCATTTTTGCGCCTGTCCCAAGTCAGGAGCCTCTGGCCTTTGTTAGTCTTGTATTATTTTAATTTTAGTTTCTTGTGTACAATTTGGAAATTAGTATGACGTTCATTATCACTGGACTAGTATATATTTGTTTAGGGGCCAGCTGAAGGACGCCTCCGGGTGCGGGAATTTCTCGCTACATTGAAGACCTGTTGGTGACCCTCTGCTGTTGTTTTTTATTTGCTCGGGTTGTTGTCTCTTTGACACATGAACCATTTCCATTCTCAATTTTATCCTGGACATTTCAACGGTTCATGGAAAGACATGGCAACAGAAAGACCGTTCTAGAAGCCTCAATGGGATCAGGTGGCACTGTAGGCATAACAAATCAAAAGTCTGCGCTTGTTATATGGACCCTTTCTAGACATTTCTAAGAATCTCTTAGTCGTGTAACGCTGAAAAGGGCTGAAATTGATGCAAATAATGCATTATCACAAGGGTAAAATAAAGCTAAAAGCAATTAAAAGAGATGAACATGTTATTGCCATTGTGGACCATCTGAATGATCCATGACTGATCCCTTTGATGTGGAATCCCTTCCTCCGTGTCTTATTAACATCTCTTCTGGAATGCATGCTACACGAGATATTCGAGATTCTTTGCTCACAGCTGTATGAAGGCTTGAAAATGTCTGAAATTTGTATCACTAGTGCTCTTTCTTTAGATACAGGCAAGGAGTCTTTATAGTCCAATATCAAAGTCAAAACTAAAAACTTTTACAACATGACCACAAAAACAAACATTAGATATAAATCGGAGGAAATACTTTTAGCTCAAATAAATCCATAACTCGTATTTAGACGTGCAATGATTTTGGCAAAATGTAGAGATGATGTTACCATAGAACATGTGCTTTCGCACCCTGTAAGTCCCATTCCAAATTCCTTTTTTCAAGATGACGGCACCATGAGAAAATCATGGAAGTCTGATTTGGCGAAGCAATTATAATCTGAGTCTCTTGTGCACTTTCCATACCCTTCTTTGTACCATCACTTTTAACTTACATCAGAGATGGTATTGAATTGGTTCAATGTATTGATATTAAGAAAGGGAAAACATTCGGTGATCTTGCAGCTGACTATTAAAACATATGTTCTGATGAATTTCTATAGCGCACACAGTAGCAGATGTTTTTGACCGCTACGACATGAACAACTATATAACGTCTACCGAAAGGGAACGCTGCACAAAGACTACAGCTTCCACCAAAGTGTATAAGATTATTGAGGGAAGAAGTATTCCTGACTGCAAAACTTTGACAAATCCCTTATAATTCCACCTGATGTTAGCTTTACATAACCAGAACGTTTGTAAATTCCGAAATTGTCAAAGTTATTTATACCAACACTGTTAATGGCAGTAGTAACTTGCTTAGCACTCAAGAGGAGACCTAGGCTGATACTAAATGCCTTAAACTTTGACATGAAGTTTAGAGAAATAGGAAAAAGCGAAGAACAAGCATACAGACCTCTAATACAAATGTGTTTGTTCTGTGTGTTCGTGTTCACTACTATACATATATGACACATTCAAGCGATTTGTGGGTGCAGATGGGAGCAAAAGCAGAGATTTGCATCCATTCACTAACTATGTGTCTGTTTTCCCCAACAATTTGTAAACTACTAACTGTTGTACATGCCCTACCGGATACGACACAACTTTGTCTCTGTTTGGAGTAGGTAAACAAACTATCTACCAGACTTTGAAGGACACGAACGACTATTTCAG
The DNA here is from genome assembly GCF_963676685.1 of Mytilus edulis. Classification (NCBI taxonomy): domain Eukaryota; kingdom Metazoa; phylum Mollusca; class Bivalvia; order Mytilida; family Mytilidae; genus Mytilus; species Mytilus edulis. The sequence continues at coordinate 27,639,326 of NC_092350.1, forward strand.
TGGTTTTTAGAGTTTCGATAATATTGCCAAAGATAAAGCCCTTGCTTGTTCATGAAAGTTAATTTCAAAGCTCTATGATCAGAAAAATCTCTTTAAAACCATTCCATTATAATTATTATCCAATGCGCGTCAAGCTTGCCGCTAGTAAAGATGTAAGTTTAGTCAGATTACCTCTCTGTGAGGCGGCACTGGAACAGCATGTTTTACGTACTTCGTTTCAAACTAAAAATTTAGATCGCATTACACATTGCTAAACCCCCTATTACGTCAATTTTACAATACGACTGGCGATAGTTAAATGATTCATTACACACCGTGTATTGTAAAGGGCATATGTCAGTAGAATTCTTACAGGATCTTGTGTTTTCATTGAAAGGAAAATCTCAATGTAACATAGTCATGTGTTTGTTCACAACACTCTACATGTCCGGAACTTTGCTCCTGGAAAGTTCAGAATTATGTAGACATTTTAAATCATGTTCCTTGACAGGTGAACCAAAAGATACTTCTGGCATAATACTGTTGTGTGGATATCTTTGATTGGATTTTTGATTGCAACTGTTTTCGAGGTATTGAGTGCTTTTTAGTTTTAATGAATAACATGGATGAGCTTAGGCAAAATACGCCTTCATGATAGTAGGCTTCAGTTAAAATAATAATAGTTATCCTTTATGTGCTGACGTTGAATGTCAACCAGCAAGATAACTTCTGTAACTTTAACAGAATATGTGTATAATAGATCAAGTGTTTGAAAAACGCAAATTTCCAGAATAAATCGATTTCCTAATTTTTTTTTACATTTTCGAGGTAATTCATTGTTAATTGATTTGCAAAAAATGTCTGTATCTGCAATTTAAACTTAATTTTTGTATATATCTTCAATTTGAAAAGTATGGAAGAAGAAAAAAGAAACACAGAATTTGATCTTTGACCTTATTTTATGCAAAACTGTCACCACATTTCTTTTTGACGACATCGATATTTCAAAAGTACTCATTTTTCCGAATCCAATGATATATAATATAGCCATATAGTATGTTTGATGATTAAATCTAAAAAATATTGGGTCTGGTCACCGTACTAATAACGATGAAGGCTATTATCTAAAACGTTTGGCAGAAAAAAAGAAAATGAACAAATTGCCGATCGAAATGGCATGCGTTCCATGTAGATGCAAAAACACAATTGGATTGCAAAAAGATGACTATTAATGTCGTCTAATTGACTTCACTTACAAAAATCTGTATTGAAAATATATAGAAAATAAAAGCAGCCTTAAGAAGAGGTTATTCATTGATGTTTTATTTTTTAGGATTTTCTAAAGAAAATTATCTCAAAGACGCAACACATTACCATACTGAGACCAGTTCAAGAAATAAAATTGCATAATTGCATGAGTCTGCAACTTTGGAGTCCATTAATAATTTAATTATAATTATAATAAGGTTACAGACACTCAAATTTAGGTTGACCTTTTCTATCTCCTAATTTCAGACCTCTTCGGTCTACATATTATGTCGGTTTGCAAAACATTTTCTTTTAAGTATAACTTTATATATGGTACAAATGTATGATTGCAATTGTTACATTAATACTTTTCATTGCGCATGGAATTGTATTAACTTACACTACTGGACGAAAAAACAACTGTCCATACCAGTAACAGTCGTTGTACGACTGTCTTAGTCTGTAAAAGACCAGTAATGACTGTCAAATCTGTCGTATTTCGTTGCAACAGTTTATTTATGTCTGTCCCAACTTTTCTACGGGTTGTGAAAGTCAAAAAATGCTACCATCAGTCATTTCAGAACTGTTGCAGTGGTTTACGGTGTTGTCACAGTCAAAATCTATTTATTACAGTCTTTCTAATAGTTGTGGCAGTTGCATAATGTCCGTCCCAACCTTAAAATAGTTGAGACAGTTAAAATTTGTTTGTGTCAACTTTTCAGACGTTGATGCAGTCAAAAAATGTTTGTCACAACGTTTTTAGAGTTGGGACAGTCGTTAAATGTTTGTTACAACTTTCTAAGGGTTGGAACAGTCATTAAATGTTTATAACAACTTATAAAAGGTTGACACAGTCGTTAAATGTTTAAAACAAACATTTCATAGGTTGATACAGTCGGTAAATGTTTTAATACAAATATTTTAGCGTAACGGTAGTCGGCCATCAGTGTAAAAAAAATCACGTCTCACCCGGCTCTCAAGATTTGATTTTGTTGTGAAATAGTCCATTACTTATACTATTATCGTCTTTGTGCGATTGTAAATCTGTATTGCTGTTTATTCATTTATTTTGCGATCGTTGTTTGTCTTTTGTCGTTTTCTATTTATTGCCGTAGCATTGTCCGTTAATTTTTGACAGTCATGTGCGTTTGACTTTAAATAATCCTTCTGATATCCTTACTTTTTATTTTATAATATCTGTTTTATAACATTTTCGTTCATAATTGGTTTTAAAAACCAGAAGCTTTCGTTTAATTAAATAGAGTTTTAATATTATTGCAGAAGAATGAGAAGATGACAATGAGTTCATTCAAATTTATACTTGACAAAGTTGCGCAATAGAAAAATGTACAAGGGTGTAAAAATAAATTTAAAGATTATGACTCAGTTACCAATATTGTACAGCATAATAAAACAGTTTTAATTCGAATTACACCAAGAAGGACATTTCCGATGATTAAAAAAATAATTAGCAAAATCTGTCAAGTTTCATTAAAAACGGAAAACAATTCTTCACCGTAAACGATTTACCCTCTTTAATTTTTTGTCGGCAAAAAAACCTGGACCTCAGGTCGGCAAACTATATTTTTACACAGGTAACTACACACAGATGTTAGACCACATGTTCTATAATGTTAGCTGGAAATTACAATCGGTGAGTAGAAATTATCAATATTTTATAGCATGTCTATCGAATAATCATGGATTCATAATTTTGAAGGGAAAATGTGCACATTTGTCGTCTTACAGACCTTACAATTTGTTCTCATTGGCGGATCCAAAGGGGGGGAGGGTTCGAACCCATTCCTTTTTGGAAAATGACGCAGTCATTGTTCCATAACTGCCGACCTGATTTCTCTGCCTACCGCGCTTGGTTTCGTATTTACTAATTTCAATACAAACTGGAATGTGCTTGTGTTATTATGCATGAGCATTGTGTAGTAATCAGCCAGGAACCAGTTTACAAACTAACTGGTTTCTGTTTGTATTCCACTACAGTCGAACAAAGTGTTGTAGTTTGACAGGAACCAGTCCAGAATTTTGTAAACTACAAAACGTAATCGGTTATTATCATTCCGTTTTGGTGTTTCATACCGACTTATATGGTTTGAATAAGCTTAAGACCCTTCAAACATTAATGTGATAGGTATATTAAAGACTGTTTTACAAAAGGATGAAACTGTTTTGCTTTAAAAGTCGTACTATAGTGATATATGTTATGTACGGATTTCCACTCTCACCGGTTAATTTCTTCTTTTACACGTGCTTTTGAAACTTCCTGTTTAAACAGAATACAGAATTAAACATCGCAAGTTTTAAAATTGTTTTTTGAGTGAATTAAACTTATTTTAACAATCACGAAGCGTTCGGGAATCATTTCAAGCAGTTTCTTCTTCTCTTTGATGATGGAAAATAGGTTTTCTCAAGAAAATACCGCAAACGATCGCAGAGGAATTGAAACGTACAAGTCAAGTCTGCACCTGGTTAAATTGGCATCTAGTCAAATCGGCACCTATTTGACGTCAATTCGGCTTCCAATAATATTTATTATAATATTTTCTATTCAATTAATTAATAACTGTTACCAAGTACATAGTGAATATTAGGTAAACAACGAAACCAAGTACATAGTGAATATTAGGTAAACAACGAAACCAAAGTGAATATGTTGTTGTGTATAAAAGTAAACAACGAAGCTATTGTTTTAACCATTAGACAATTATTAAAATTAAATGGAAAACTATAAGTCCCTTTCAATAAATCAAACTTTCATGCCAAATAATTAGCAAATTTAAGGTGGGTTTTTTTTCAGTAATGTTTAAACAGCATTAAACAAACAATCCTGTAAAAGACTCAACTGGTTAAATAATGCATAAAAATATCCAATATCTCATGTATTAGTCCAAATAATAATGACGTCTGACAAGGCTATTTTATTTTTTTCTGGGACGCCTTCCTAAGACGTTCGTAGGAAGGCTTCCTAAGAAGGCGTCCCAGAAAAAAATTAACATAGCCTTGTGGTCATAGGAAGGTGTCCCAGAATAAAATTTAAAAAGCCTTGCCAGACGTAATAATTATTTTGACTACTCATATATATCATTAAAAATACAACAAAAAATTAATGTAGTTGAGAAAAATAAATACATACAAAATGTACATGAACATCCAAAAAAGTGAAAGTTAGTATTAACTCTTTTTGCTTTAAAAATTTACAACTGCATTTAAGTATTGAATGCTTTTTTTTTTGTAAATTCATTGAGGTGTAAAAGCGTTGACCGAAGTACTTTTTGTATGAAGCACGTAAGCGTAAGCGCTTCATTCTAAAAATGTGCAAACGGTCAATGCTTTTGCAACCCTATGAGGTTACAAAAAGAAACATTCAATACTTATAATTACTTTTTTTAGCTAGGATCATGAAAACACGAATTTTATAACTTTTTTATTCAATTCATCTGTGCACTTTATTGTGGGACCACGTGTTATCATGAATGAAAAGTTTTATTGAGTGATGCAATTGCTTGAGGAATAACATGTGATGTGCAGTTAGCCAATCAGAATAAAGTATTATAATGAAACATATATCAAATGTAATTATAACAAAATACATTACGTTGTAAGAGTTATCTCCCCAAACACTGTTTTTCTTGTGGCCACCTCTCCTTCGTAACCGTAAAAGATTTTATTTTACCAAATTGCTCGTTACATATTAAGGATAAGAATATGCGTTTGAACCATAGCTCTATGGGGACTCCATATGAGAGTTATTCCCCCTTTTTCATTTGATTCAAGCGATATGCATTTTCAACTGGTAAACCATAACTGATAGAGACCTAGGGTCTTCATGAGGTCATTGGTACTTAAAATGAAAATGAGGTCAATGTCAAAGGTCAAGGTCATATTATAAATTTTGATTTTGGCTTATTTTCACTTCTTTTCAAATACCGTATGACATTTTGACAAATAATTTTACATGTCCTTACTTGTATATTTTGGTTGAAAGGCTGCGCATACAATAAAAGGGAGTTTTTGTCCATCTTACATTTAAAATTACGCGTCAAGTGGTAGTACTCATTAACCAAACATATTAAAGACCTAGGATATTTTGATTCAAGGTCCATGGTTTGTGACCTTGAAATTGAGGTCAAGGTCATAGGTTAATAGGACGTCATAAAGCCATAAGAAAGTAACATTTTAAACTGATTTTTCATATTTCAATATAAAAATAGATCTTTTCTAGTGGAAAGACTTCAATTGTTCTCTGAACAATTTGTTTTTAATTTACTTCATATTTTGTGGGAGAAGGGGGTTCAGACTATGTGGTATCAGGTCTGTTTGCGCCCAATACACTTTCGCACCTCGCACGTTCACACCCAAGGTCCGTTCGCACTCTACTCATTCGCGCCCAATTTTAATTCAAATTCAAGTTGAATAATTGGAAAATCATGATTGTTGTTTTCAATTGCTTTGGTGTAAATACTGAATGTATTTATAGCTTGGTATGAGTAAAACATTGAAGATTTTAAAGGAAAACACAAAAGATAATTGTTTTTAAGCCCTTTGATCTGAAACAATAAAATATAGGAACCAAAATATAGCAATCCACTATTATAACCAAAACATGATAAAATTAAACACACAGAAAAAAAAATAGTCAGAATCTCACTTCATTATGAAAGAGGTCAATGAAACAAAGTATAGTAATACACTGACCAAAACATGATTAAGAGTTATTCAACGCTAAATAAAACGTTGACAAAATACCACTTTATTTAGAAAGGATTATTATTATCTTTAACAATACGCTATCCAAAACATGATTAAGATTTATTCAACACAAAAAAAAAATGCTGTCTCACTTTATTTTGAGACAATGACAACAATTATACTTATAAGAAAACACTTGCTTACAGAGTTATTAAACACAAAACCAATTAAGATTAGTTACGAACATGTAGGGTGTGAAAGTGAAAGGGGGCGAACATGAGTTGGCGCAAACGTGAATGGGCGCGAACGGACCCGGATTCAGCCTATGTACCAGTGAGAAATATAGAAGCCTTTCTACGGTATTTTTTTGTACAATTCAGGTAGTCTTGACCTATTCATTTGTCTTAAAAAAAAAACCAGCCAGTTGGCACCTTCACTTCACACACACACATATACGAATATCAATTATATGCTTACGAGACATGTTGCATTGTTAAACTAATTACGGTATGTGAAAATCAAGACTTGCATAAAACCTATCCCAATATTAGAGACAGTGGCGTCATTTTTCTTCAGAGCTTTCAGCTCTTTGATTTTTTTTGGCCGCTCAATGCATTTGAATGGGGACATATAGTTGGACAACCACTTGTTTGTCCTTGGTTGGACCCCCCCCCCCCTTTTTTTAAATGACTGGATCCGCCACTGATCCTACGGAATCTATATTTAGATACTCCGATAGGCTATATAGCTATGAATCAATGTTCTATATTACCACACTCGTGCAAATGTAGTCTTCAATGTTAAAGTTGAGCATCATAATAAAGCATTGAAAGTCATAAAGGACACCGTTCCCCTCCCCCTATTATCATGTGTATGTCATTTATTCCCTTAATTATTTTGCATACATCACCCTGAGGCCTCAGTGGAATACAGAAAAGGTTACTCTATATCTTCCCCTTTTTTGTGGGGAAAATTTGGTTGATTATATAGGGAATCACTCAAGCATGACTGGATCTGTGCCCCTAAGGTCAGTCAGCAACTCTGTCCCTTATGAAAAGTTCTTGATCTATACATCATGTAGTGTATATATTGAATGTTCATGTATTGCTAACTCGGGTCCTAAATTTGCATGAAATACTTGTCACTGGACATTTTATAACCAACAACCAACTGATCTTTACATGTACGTATCCATATTAATGTGTTTCTTATCATGCTTATGCTGGATTACTAGTATTTCCCTGGTTTTGCTTTATCAGCTGATAGTTTTTGTTCGATTAAGAATGCATTGTGATGTCACAATTTCCTTAAAAAAACATGCATAGTACAAAAACATATGATTTGATCATAAAATGTTATGAAAATTATTGACTTTAAGATTAAATAGTGACTTATTTAGCAAGTGCCTACTTTCATTTAAATTTTAAATAATTCTCAAATCATTGACAACAAAACATTAATATTTATTTTTGATAATAGCAGGCATTGAAAGTGAATAGGTATTTTAGAAATGGTTTAAAATAGCATTAATCATAAAAATAAAACAATATTATTAAATTAATGTTCCTGAAACAAGGCACAGAGTCATAAACAGTTGCCATTTAAACAGAGTTGATTAAACAAATTGTTCTAATTCAATTAGTAATTGTTTTTATCATGTACTACATTGTTTAAAAAACAAATATTAAAAGATCAAAGCTAGCCGGTGCATTACGTTTGCGTGCATTACCATTACGTTTGCGCGCAGCTTTTGCTTACATTTGCGCGCATTTTTATACAGGTTATAATACTTATCTATTTATTAATTTGTTTAATTATTTACAAGTATCAGTACCCCTTTCGATAGTTAAAGTAAGGTACACCTATTTTGCAAGAATTCAAACAGTATCTTTTAAGGGAAAATACAGGTATAAATAGTACTTTTTTATTGGAAAATGACGCAGTCATTGTTCCATAACTGCCGACCTGATTTCTCTGCCTACCGCGCTTGGTTTCGTATTTACTAATTTCAATACAAACTGGAGGAATGTGCTTGTGTTATCATTATGCATGAGCATTGTGTAGTAATCAGCCAGGAACCAGTTTACAAACTAACTGGTTTCTGTTTGTATTCCACTACAGTCGAAGAAAGTGTTGTAGTTTGACAGGAACCAGTCCAGAATTTTGTAAACTACAAAACGTAATCGGTTATTATCATTCCGTTTTGGTGTTTCATACCGACTTATATGGTTTGAATAAGCTTAAGACCCTTCAAACATTAATATGATAGGTATATTAAAGACTGTTTTACAAAAGGATGAAACTGTTTTGCTTTAAAAGTCGTACTATAGTGATATATGTTATGTACGGATTTCCACTCTCACCGGTTAATTTCTTCTTTTACACGTGCTTTTGAAACTTCCTGTTTAAACATCGCAAGTTTTAGAATTGTTTTTTGAGTGAATTAAACTTATTTTAACAATCACGAAGCGTTCGGGAATCATTTCAAGCAGTTTCTTCTTCTCTTTGATGATGGAAAATAGGCTTTCTCAAGAAAATACCGCAAACGATCGCAGAGGGTTTGAAACGTACAAGTCAAGTCGGCACCTGGTTAAATTGGCATCTAGTCAAATCGGCACCTATTTGACGTCAATTCGGCTTCCAATAATATTTATTATAATATATTCTATTCAATTACTTAATAACTGTTACCAAGTACATAGTGAATATTAGGTAAACAACGAGACCAAAGTGAATATGTTGTTGTGTATAAAAGTAAACAACGAAGCTATTGTTTTAACCATTAGACAATTATTAAAATTAAATGAAAAACTATGAGTCCCTTTCAATAAATCAAACTTTCATGCCAAATAATTAGCAAATTTAAGGTGGGTTTTTTTTTCAGTAATGTTTAAACAGCATTAAACAAACAATCCTGTAAAAGACTTAACTGGTTAAATAATGCATAAAAATATCCAATAAGGCTATTTTATTTTTTTCTGGGACGCCTTCCTAAGACGTTCGTAGGAAGGCTTCCTAAGAAGGCGTCCCAGAAAAAAATTAACATAAGCCTTGTGGTCATAGGAAGGTGTCCCAGAATAAAATTTAAAAAGCCTTGCCAGACGTAATAATTATTTGGACTACTCATATATATCATTAAAAATACACCAAAAAATTCATGTAGTTGAGAAAAATAAATACATTCAAAATGTACATGAACATCCAAAAAAGTGAAAGTTAGTATTAACTCTTTTTGCTTTAAAAATTTACAACTGCATTTAAGTATTGAATGCTTTCTTTTGTAAATTCATTGAGGTGTAAAAGCGTTGACCGAAGTACTTTTTGTATGAAGCGCATAAGCGCTTCATTCTAAAAATGTGCACACGGTCAACGCTTTTGCAACCCTATGAGGTTACAAAAAGAAACATTCAATACTTATAATTACTTTTTTTAGCTAGGATCATGAAAACACGAATTTTATAACTTTTTTATTCAATTCATCTGTGCACTTTATTGTGGGACCACGTGTTATCATGAATGAAAAGTTTTATTGAGTGATGCAATTGCTTGAGGAATAACATGTGATGTGCAGTTAGCCAATCAGAATAAAGTATTATAATGAAACATATATCAAATGTAATTATAACAAAATACATTACGTTGTAAGAGTTATCTCCCCAAACACTGTTTTTCTTGTGGCCACCTCTCCTTCGTAACCGTAAAAGATTTTATTTTACCAAATTGCTCGTTACATATTTAGGATAAGAATATTCGTGGGGACTCCATATGAGAGTTATTCCCCCTTTTTCATTTGATTCAAGCGATATGCATTTTCAACTGGTAAACCATAACTGATAGAGACCTAGGGTCTTCATGAGGTCATTGGTACTAAAAATGAAAACGAGGTCAATGTCAAAGGTCAAGGTCATATTATAAATTTTGATTTTGGCTTATTTTCACTTCTTTTCAAATACTGTATGACATTTTGACAAATAATTTTTCATTAATTATTAGTTGCGACATGTCCTTACTTGTATATTTTGGTTGAAAGGCTGCGCATACAATAAAAGGGAGTTTTTGTCCATCTTACATTTAAAATTACGCGTCAAGTGGTAGTACTCATTAACCAAACATATTAAAGACCTAGGATATTTTGATTCAAGGTCCATGGTTTGTGACCTTGAAATTGAGGTCAAGGTCATAGGTTAATAGGACGTCATAAAGCCATAGGAACTAACATTTTAAACTGATTTTTCATATTTCAATATAAAAATAGATCTTTTCTAGTGGAAAGACTTCAATTGTTCTCTGAACAATTTGTTTTTAATTTACATCATATTTTGTGGGAGAAGGGGGTTCAGACTATGTGGTATCAGGTCTGTTTGCGCCCAATACACTTTCGCACCTCGCACGTTCACACCCAAGGTCCGTTCGCACTCTACTCATTCGCGCCCAATTTTAATTCAAATTCAAGTTGAATAATTGGAAAATCATGATTGTTGTTTTAAATTGCTTTGGTGTAAATACTGAATGTATTTTTAGCTTGGTATGAGTAAAACATTGAAGATTTTAAAGGAAAAACACAAAAGATAATTGTTTTTAAGCCCTTTGATCTGAAACAACAAAACAATAAAATATAGGAACCAAAATATAGCAATCCACTATTATAACCAAAACATGATAAAATTTATTCAACACACAGAAAAAAAATAGTCAGAATCTCACTTCATTATGAAAGAGGTCAATGAAACAAAGTATAGCAATACACTAACCAAAACATGATTAAGAGTTATTCAACGCTAAATAAAACGTTGACAAAATACCACTTTATTTAGAAACGATTATTATTATCTTTAACAATACGCTATCCAAAACATGATTAAGATTTATTCAACACAAAAAAAAAAATGCTGTCTCACTTTATTTTGAGACAATGACCACAATTATACTTATAAGAAAACACTTGCTTACAGAGTTATTAAACACAAAACCAATTAAGATTAGTTGCGAACATGTAGGGTGTGAAAGTGAAAGACTGCGAACATGAGTTGGTGCAAACGTGAATGGCGCGAACGGACCCGGATTCAGCCTATGTACCAGTGAGAAATATAGAAGCCTTTCTACGGTATTTATTTGTACAATTCAGGTAGTCTTGACCTATTCATTTGTCTTAAAAAAAAACCAGCCAGTTGGCACCTTCACTTCACACACACACATATACGAATATCAATTATATGCTTACGAGACATGTTGCATTGTTAAACTAATTACGGTATGTGAAAATCAAGACTTGCATAAAAACTATCCCAATATTAGAGACAGTGGCGTCATTTTTCTTCAGAGCTTTCAGCTCTTTGATTTATTAAATGTGTTCAATTATCTAAAAGTATTAGTACTCCTTAAGTTAGTATAAATCTCATAAGACATGAAAACAAAGAGACAAAGCCACACATTTTTTCTTTGATTTTTAGATACAATCAACAAGATAAAGGTGTATGCAAAATTTTAAGACAATCTGTGACATAGCCCATTTATTGTTACTTGACCTTAAGCTATAACGGAGTTTATACTTCGTTTTAAGAATTCAATATGCACAATGTATAATTTGAATTAACAAACTATTTTCAAAATTAATAATTGATAGTCATATCCGTTATGAAAATCCAAAAAAATATAGTCATTTATAATTTAATATCATTTTTACCTGACATTACCTGTAAAATTAATGCGCACAAATGTAATCAAAAGCTGTGCGCAAACGTAAAACATTTTAATCCCCAAATGCGCGCAAACGTAGTGCGCCCAAGCTAGCATCATAATTTTTTTATTTTTAGATTTAACATAGAATTTATATTAAATCACTATAATTTGTTAATACTTTGAACCTAAACTATATATTTTCAGGTGAAATTTTTATATAATTTGTGCCCTGTTAGCATTGTTTTCCAAAATTCATTTGTGCAATACATGTTGATATCTAACTTACAAGTAGTAACACTCAATGGTCTTTTTATTTATTCCCGCAATTATTAAGGACCTTTTAATCATGAGTCAATTTTTTTGACACGCATTCAATTGTGTTTTGGTTACTTTATTGTTGCCTAACTGTTGGGTTGATGCATCATTGATATATCCCACATCTCCTTTGATCATGTGCATTCACAAACGATTGCTGATTTTTTGCATTTTCTACATAATCATGATAATTATCTTAATGTTAAAATTCATTATGTCAGGAAAACATAACAAAAAAATCTATGCATTTTTTTTATGTTAACATGGTATAAACTTTTTTAAAGTATTTTATGAAGCTCAAAATATTTAAAAAAAAAAGAATACAAATTAAAATATTTGTATTTACTGAATATGACCATGCAAATGTGACATTAAAATGGGTAATAATCAGGATGTTAACACTGGATATCTGATAGGTATTAATAAGAAATTCTTATATACATAATGTAGTTAATATACAAATTAAGACACAATAGTTTATTGCCCTGGGGGATGATATTTAATCTGTCATTGGTATAATGATATAATTTTATAATAATCTTCACAAATAATCATGATTAAAATTGTCCTCTTCAAAATTTTGATAACTTTTTCAAAACAAATTATAATTTAAGAAAAATATGAAACAGCAAGATATACTATTATTTTGGATATAAAAATTCAAATTTTAAAAGTAATTAGAACATTGATTTATTAAAATAAAATTGGGTAAATGACTAATTAAATTAAATAAACAAAAAGTGTTGTCTGAGCAGTGAGTGCAAAGCATTATTTAATGCAAGCTGTAATAAGAAATGAATAAGTAAAAAGTATTCATGGTAACACAAAAGATGTAAAAATTATTAAACTCAAGGATTTAAAACATTAACTGGGATGGTTAAGTCTTGGAGCAATAAATTTACATCACAAAGGTTTCTTCATTATATGCACTGGACAAAGGTAAAGTCAATATTAACTAGTACATGTATATATATAGCAATGTATAGTAACAGTGCATTTGTTTATTTATTTATTTTTTTCATTCCTTAAACTTTTCTTTGTCATGTTTGTAGTATCAATATATTTCATATTAAATTATAAACATAATTAAAATGAACAAAAGAAATAACCTGTTGTGTTTTAAAGAATTGATGAATTAAAGTATGGTGTGAGTCTCAATAAGACAGTAACCCTTCAATGAAAGTACACAATCACACTTAAAAAATCATTAATGGCATAATGCAGGAAAAAAAGAACACTATAAAGAATTTAGACCCCCTTAACAGATTTATTTTTCTTGTTAACAGTGACTTGAAAACAGAATTGTATTAGTGCTAGAATTTTTCAGTCAATGAAATGAGAAGTGCTATAGTTTTATCTAGGTAAATACAGTTATTGTAATTAACTTTCTTATTATTGCACAATGTATATATACATGTACATGTAGTATTATATATTTAGTATTAGTTAAACATTTACTGTACTTGAGTCTAAATGTATATTTTATTTTGTAGAATCATACTGAATATGTATTGGTTTGACCATGATTCCCACTTAGAATATGATGCCTGCTAGTACACATGCACTTTGATGCATAGGAAACATGTGCACTTTGATGCATAGGAAATGTAGATGTCACTGAGTCGCTCTATAGCTGCAAATTGTGAAACAATGGATTAATTCATTATTTAATGCTAGTTACCGGATTTGTAATCACATAAGCAACACGACGGGTGCCGCATGTGGAGCAGGATCTGCTTACCCTTCCGGAGCACCTGAGATCACCCCTAGTTTTTGGTGGGGTTCGTGTTGTTTATTCTTTAGTTTTCTATGTTGTGTCATGTGTACTATTGTTTTTCTGTTTGTCTTTTTCATTTTTAGCCATGGCGTTGTCAGTTTGTTTTAGATTTATGAGTTTGACTGTCCCTTTGGTATCTTTCGTCCCTCTTTTATCTATTGTTTTTAGAAATTATGAATATGGTGTGCAGCATTATTCCATGATGATGATGTGATGTTCTTATTAAATTGGACAAGAAGAAAATTGTGCCTTGTACAAATAGGAAACTTACAAATTGTAATAAAGGAGGACCACGTACATTACTGGAAGACTAATTACCTTGGATTATCATGATTTATTGTGAATTTGGAATTACAAAATTTCGTAGTTGCAGTGAATATTAATAGTGCAATCATACATGTACATTGTTACTGAATTCCATGAATACCCAGGATAAATATTCATTTGAAATAGAAATTTGGAATAATGAAAATGCATAGTTTCAGTGAATACTATTTATAATAGTGCATCATATCTGAATTCATGAATACTTTTAATTAGTGGATAATCAGTCATTTTAATATAATAACAATATGGATAACGTGAATTTCTAGTTACAGTGAAATTTACAAATCAGTACATGCATGACATGTATATCACATCTGAAGTTTATGTTGGCATTGCAATTGGTAACTACCGCCAGCATGTCCAGGGTGTGTTAAAAGATCTCAACCAACTATGAGGGTCTCGTGCAGTCCGTGTCAATTGTTTAGTGTCAAATGACTGCTTGCTGTACTTAAATTATTAAAGTCTGAATTAGAATTAAATAAAAATCTTAATTAGCATGATTATTCATGTTCATGATGTTAGTGGCCAAGTATTTTAAACAAATAAACCATGCATGTACTTTAAAGTATAATATTATTATCCCTCCTGCAACAAAAGTTAAAGTACATGCATACAAGAAATATGTATTACAGTCTGGCAGTGGCTACAGCGTACCATTTTGTATTTAAGCTTCACAAGATACATTTTAGAAGCTGAAAGGCATGGATACTTCCTTATGTCATGTATTTTATGAGGTTTCTGTTAGTGATTTGTCCATTGCACTTTACCAAGTTTTCATGGTACACTACATGTACATGTAACTGTTTGAAAAACAATATTACTGTTTGAACAGTCACAGTGAAATACACTTTAAGTCTCAAATGTATAACATATGTATATTAATTTTTATGGTATCTTGAAAGGTGTACATGTCTCATTGTCTGTCAGGCAGGATTGGCCTGGTCCTGACTTCATTTCATGGATCAGTGATTAAGGTTACTTCAGTGACATGTAATTTGTCAAGTTTGTTTCTCACACATGTTAAAAACTACCAGCAGTAGGAAAAGTAGGTCCATATTTGGTGTATGAAATGAAAAAATGAATGAGTGTAAGGTGAATATTTCTAATTGCAAGACTTACATCAGACTTTGACCTCAATGAAAATGTCATGGTTCATTGAACAATGGTTAGTTTTTGTGGTTTGATCTTTTTCCAAATGTTTCTCAGATGCTACAGTATAAACTACATTGTACATGTGTAGCATGACATGTATAGGATCACTATTTTTGGCATATCATTGGATATTCATAGTCATAGTTAGTTTTCATGGTTTGGATGTTAAGAAAGTTAAGTCTATTTCACAGACAGTATACATGGTATAAATCACTAAATTTTCGGTATGGAATGTCATTTTGTAGGGTGTACATCATCTGTCTGGCATGGTTAATTCGACTGCAACTTCATTTTCAAAGGTTAATGAAAATTAAGTTTGTGTGATACTTGTACATATAGTAAAACCTTCATACATGTAGGCAAAGCAGACACGACATTTCAGCATTTGCAGTCACTCTTGTTTACATCTGACACCTGTGATAATGTCTACCATATTGATTATACACATGTAGCTGCTTTTTAAAAAACAAAAGTCTGACAACTATTAATAATTGTTACAATTCATTTGATAATACTAGGTATTGCAGTCTTGTATAACATATAAAAAAGAAGATGTGGTATGATTGCCAATGAGACAACTATCAGTCATGTCATGACTGTCCACAAAAGACCCAAATGACACAAACATTAACAATTATAGGTAACCATACAGCATTCAACAATGAGCAAAGCCCATAGCGCACAGTCAGCTATAAAAGGCCCTGATAAGACGATGTAAAACAATTCAAACGAGAAAACTAATGGCCATATTTATGTATAAAAATGAACGAGAAACAGATATGTAACACATAAACAAACAATTACCACTGAATTACAGGCTCCTGACTTGGGACAGGACCATACATAAATAATGGGGGGGTAAACATGTTAGCGTGATCCCAACCCTCCCTCCCTCTAACCTGGGACAGTGGTATATCATGTATACTGTATGATAACCAGAATAAGGAGATGTGGTATGAATTTCAATAAAACAACCATCAACCGAAAACCAAGTGATGTAATTCTTAGTAACTGTACATCCTTCAACAATGAGCAAAATCAGTTCCGCATAAGTGTGATAATGAAAAACCTATAACAGGCCTAGCCATATTGGATGATGTAACACGATGTAAACAAGTTTAGATGATGAACCCAAGTTTGATTTTTATACCATGTATACAAAAGCAACATTGATACGTCAGTGATAACAAATATATTGTGGTTAACCAAAGACTTGTACTATAATAGATCATCTGCCCTTATTCATGTTTTTTTCTACAAATCCATTCTATCTGCTTTTTAATAAATGCCTTCTAAATATATATCCCAAGATGTTAAGCAACATTTTCCCATTGTTTTCCATAATCACAATAAGCATTACAAAGTCATACATGTATAACGCACTAAACCATTAAAGGTCAATGTACGGCCTCAGGCTTGGATCCAGGGGGGGGGGGCTTTCCAGGGGTTTGAACCCCCTTTTTTTGACGATCAAGGCATTTGAATGGGTACATATAATTGGAACCCCCTTTGTCCTGGGTTAGGAACACCCCCTTTTTAAGATGGATGGATCCGCCCCTTGCCCTTCAACATGGAGCCTCGGCTCACACTGAACAAAAAAATATAAAGGGACCCAAAATATTGTCTGTACATCTAGTAACACTGTTATTTTTCTTTACTGATTGAATAATATGTCATTATTGTACAAGCATGTATAGGATTAAATATTTTGAATTTGAACAATTGAAATAGGAAAATATTTCGGATAAACGTTAGTACATCTGATCAGCTGACACCATGCACATAAGAGAATCCGATGTCAGTCTTTAGAATTTAATAAGACCGGAGTCTAAAGAATACATCAAGTTCTTAACAGTGATGTGAAAACAAAAATATAGACGATTTGATTTCCCTGTCTGAAACAATGCGAGTTTTCTTGTTTTCAAAATTTTAACTTTCACTCGTGCTAGTTATTTTTTCGGGTCTTGTACAGTACGTCCATCTACTAGTATTTACATATGTATGGTAAATTGTTTGCGAAAAATCCGGTGAAAACATGATTTTTTTCTCGCGAGTGATATAATATTTTTTTTATACTTCAATCATGAATGATGACGTGCCTTTTACATGTATCATGTGTATCAATTACACTTGAACTTCAAATAGACCATTCCGTACAAAATACAATACAAAGTCGAGTTAATATTGATCTATTCAAAAATAAAATACGGTAAAATAAAATAAATAAAATTCAGATAGATTTAAGATTTGTTTTCCATAGCTGCTAAAGATGTGTTAAATGTCTGATCTTTTTTACATGACTTTTGTATACCGGTAGAAATCAAAATGGTTAATACGGCAATATTTATAATTTTACAAGAAAAAAAATGTAGCCCCAAATAAAAGCTTAGAATAAGTGTGTGAAATAAGCATAAGCCCGCAAGAAAATATAAAGCAGTTTTATATGTTATATCATGTTATATGGGGATAAGTTTGACAAGTGTGTGTATTAGGAGTTCCCCGCTAAGTTTAAAGTATATCGTGTATATTGAGCGTTATTATGAAGTAATGTGATTCGTAAAACTACGGGTATTGAAAACAACCGTGTATGCATGAATGATTTCACACCTAACTATATAAAAAATAATTAAAATGTTATTTAGATAATATTAAAAATTGTCAACTTTTAATTCAGTAATAAAGATACATTTGGTTACACATATATTGGGTAACGTTTTTTCGATTTTTTTATTTAGTAGTTATCTTTTATCTAGTGAAATTGCAGGTATTTAGTGCTGGTTCCGATTTTATTTGTTCGAAGAGATAAGTGCGAGGAAGTGTTAAAAAAAATA
Source organism: Mytilus edulis (assembly GCF_963676685.1). NCBI lineage: Eukaryota > Metazoa > Mollusca > Bivalvia > Mytilida > Mytilidae > Mytilus > Mytilus edulis. The sequence continues at coordinate 27,657,338 of NC_092350.1, forward strand.
TTCAAATTCAGCACATTCACTAAATAACCGAAGAATACAAAAATGTTTTCAGCGGCAAATATTTCAAAATACTTTTTTTTTTAAATCAATACTCTATCTCAAATTAGTGTTTTAAATGGGAGTGAAAGTTGTTTCTCTTTGTCACAACCTTATATTTCACACCTTAAAATTGTTTTACAAATAATTGAACCTATATCCCTAGCTATGCCCATACAATGGTTGTAGCTATCATATTTTAACTGTTACAACTTTTTCTGCGTTTAAACAGTTTATTTATGACTGTTTCAACGTTTTCCGGGTTGGGACGGTAATTAAATGACTGTTACAACTTTCGAATGGTTGCATCAGTTTTATTACGACTGTGACAACCCTTTAGGCGTTTAATCAGTTTATTTATGACTGTTGCAACGTTTTTCGAGTTGGGACAGTTGTAAATCAACTGTTACAACTTTGAAATAGTTGTATCAGTCCTTTAATGATTGTGACAGTTATTTCTGGCGTTGTTACAGTCGATTTATGTTGTAGACAAACACTTTTAAGGTTGGGACAGTTACAAAAAAACTGCAGCAGTGAAATTTAACAACTGTTACAACCTTAACAAACATTATCAGTCTTAGAACGACTGTTACTGGTATGGACAGACGTTTTTTCGTCCAGTAGTGTTATCTATTAAATAGTTATTACTTAAAATGTGTTTTGCAAATTTTTTTTTATTGAAGAATATTGAACGAAACAGTTTAGTATGTCATCTCCTTTTCATTTTTATTGTAGTAGTATTAATTCCATTTACTGCATGAACCTGAATTTCGATATAATCTAGTTTGTTTAAATCTAAATATTAATTCAATTTTTTCAAACTTAATAATCATTTAAAACAAGTGGAGCTATGGATTTGTAATTTTATTTACATTAAAACATCAACTTACAATAACATGTTATTTCTTTCTGTCGATTAAAATGATAGGGTACCTTTAAGATATCCAAGTTATATAAATATGTTAGCACCCATTATAATAATGGCGAAAATGTTAGCAGTTGTAACACTGTCGTCGATAAATATCATACAACTCGATCTGATTATAATAAAAATGTAGAGTACATATGAAGTTGCTCTCATACTATTTTTAGTTTTGATAAGACATACAATGTATACACTTCCTCAAAGAGTAGCATAATTAACTAGTGACCAATATATCATATTCAGAACAAAACATGCATGATTTTCATTTCCAGTATAACTAATATTCGGATTGTACTTTTTACCGTGCAATGACCTTACTTGCTTCACTAACTCCCGGAAATTGTAAATGATATATCAGTGATATAGAAATACGGTGACTTAGTGTGATTGTCAACCAGACAGCTATCTGCAAAAGTTCAAACGATGTGGATATAATTAATCAAAGGTCATGATAACCTATTGCTTTCAGTAATAACAAAAACCAATACCAACTATAAAAGGACTCAGCATGAAAGCCTTGATAAAAGAACCTAGCATAAAAACCGTGCAACAATTTAACTTGGAAACTATCAAACTTTATAGAAATGTTTTGAAATACAGAGTATCATAAGTAAAAACCTGATAACATAACAGAAAAGAGAGCCGATAAATTGACGGCAACTCCATCCTATGGTGATTAAAAAAAAACATATACAGCAGGCTTTTGCAAAAAATATTGCAGCCAGATTTTCATAAACATCTGAAATACGTACATCATTGTACATGTGGTCTGGGATATTGTATGTACTAGATGGCGATACTCATATAAAGTACAACATCCTATATCGACTGCTTATTTACCAGACACAAGACGATATATACGCATTTAGACACATCGGTACAGTAATTGATGTCGATAAAATCTGCCAATTTCAGTTTGATTTGCCTTTTATTATGTACTTTATAAGGCGGATTCAATCCGATAGAGGCCATATAAAAGTGTTTTAAACAGTTCTGCAATATATTGTTAACTCACTGTTGATTGATACCGTCCACTAGAAACGTTCACTTGATTTATTTGGTTTTTCAAAACTCTTGATGAAAATTAATATATCGGAAATAGAATTGATATCAGATGTTACTTCATTTGATAATATAATGCATCATATTCAATCTGATCTGGAATCTTGGTTAATTTTAACTAAAACTGTATCCGTGTTCGTCAGTAGACAGAAGGTAGCACTACATTTCAAGTGTTATTAATAAAGATTAAATATAAAACCTGAAAGTCGCTGTTTTCTCATTAGTCGTTAGTTAGTAAAGATAGACACTGATATATTATCTTTCATGCAGTATTTCATTTTGTTAAACGATAGCAAGATATACTTTTTTTTTGAGAGCCGTGGTATAGTGGTTAGTGCATCGGACTCCTATCACAAAGGTTCCTGGTTCGATTCCCGTTCCTGGATAAAATTTTCATCGATTAAATTTTCGGCTCTCCCTTGACACCATTTGCGAATGTGGTCTTGAGGGAACGATGCGAGTCCGTCGGAAGGGGACGATAAATGGCAGGTCCGTGTTAAGAGAGAGCTATATCTCTTGCACGTTAAAGACTCCCTTGCAGATTTAAAAAAAAAAGATCAGACTAATGCCGCTACAAGGCAGCACTCGCACCCGCAAAGTGGAAAGGGATTAATATTAGTTGCAAAACTTGGTTTCCCAATCCACTATAAATAAATAGGTTTAAACTAACTTACCTTCTTTTGATAACTTTGAAACACAATACGTAGTTGAGGTAGATTGTGAGTTTAAATAAAAACACGATAGAATATTCTCATACATTGGCAAAAAGTAGCGAATATAAGGATTGTATAAAAAAATATGTTAAAAGTATGACATTTTCTTAAATGTTGATGAAATCATTTTCGTTCTGTGATAATTCTATTATATGAATTTATAAAAGTTTCACAAATAATCAATACAAAAATTCCTCGTATATCACATGTCCATGCTAAGTAAACTTCGAAACCGATGTCTTAAACCTACTTTGGTATATATCAAGCATTTGTCTTCATCCTGAACATGCACACTAAGCATAACGACCATGTATGATGACTTAGAAAATAACATATCTCATTTCTTAAAACAGATTTCACATGATCTAATGCTTAGTTGGGATGTTCTTCTCCCACAGGGGCATATCAACAGAGGTTTGGTTAAGATCTGATCTAAAACTCGGGGGATTTTTATCTGTAAACTAAACTGTTGACGCCAGGCAGGGCGGCGCTCATCATATCACAAGCCATGTTCAAAACGTCTAAAATAATTGCATATAAAGATTACTTGGCGATTTGAAGTTAGATAATATATGTCTTTAAATTTTGTATCCTATTAAAATTAATATAACTTTAAAACAGCTTTAAAACTCGAACCTAGCTAAAGGAAGTGGTGAAGATTTCGTTATTAAAGTATCGTGACTCTTGAATTAGGAATGTGTAGCGGTGCTTCACTTTACCTGACAGATATGTGTTCATACTCCATATACTGCGCTAATGAAATACTCCTCACACACAGTTGTAAAAGTGGATGCTCACTGTACATAGGGTCCTGCGATCGAATTCCGGCTGGTACAGTAACTAAGTGTGAAAGGTGCATCATGATTTCCGGTTGCAATATAAATCAAAACAATACTTGAAGAAATTTATATACATGGGGTGAAAATTCAGCCATATAGGGGAATCGTGATATACGAAAGGAAGTTTGTGTAAGTTTTATGTTTTAATCTTGAACTGAATGCAAACATTGTTTTAATATATAACATCAACAAAAAATCTCGTTTGTCAAATATACAAATATAACAAAACGATAAACTTATACATGTTATAAACAAATTTAAATTCTGAAATAACTATTTTAAATTTATTTATAAAAGATAGGAAGGAATGAGTTTTGATGAAGGCTTGTTATTAGCAGTGTTTAGTTTTCCACGAAGGCTTTATGAATAGCTGTCTGTATTGTTGTATAAATTTCTTTTGATTATTGTGTTGTCCGTATTTTTATTGACGTCTGTTTTTTTTTTATCTTTTCTAGGTGTTTTCATCTCTTTTTTAATGATTCAAACCAGGGTCAAGTGTTTGAATTATAATAAATGACACTAAGAATAAATAGTCTTCCGTCTTTTATTCTAGACAGACCAAACTTGGAAAAAATGAAAGAAGTGTCATGATAATTTCAAATTGCGTTAGCCATATAAATTAATTGTGTACATCAGTAAAGGGCAAATGGAACATAATTTCTCTCTTAAATTGATTCCTTCGTTTATCTTAAAATGTCACGTAAATGTCTCTTGACGTAGCTCATAATTAACATCATTCATATCGTGAGAGAGAAAAAACATGATTTTAAAGAGATGATGATTGAATTTCATAATTATGTAGTTTGAGTTTATGCGTTAAATTGTTAAAAAAAAATATGTTTTATAGATGTTTATTTTTTTTACTTTTTATGCATTTCTCATAAAAATATGTATAATATATGTTATTTCTTTATGTGCTAGGTAATCGTGCGATTCTGAAGAAGCAAAGCATGAACATTAGGTCAAATATAGGTGTATAGTAATTATAATCTTCAAAATGTAACTTTTTTTGTTATAATGAGTAGTCAGTTAATTCTAATGACAGTTGGTCAAATAGTCACATGCAGTTTAACAAAGAGAATAATAAGACATGCACAAAATCACAGCAACACAACAATATTTAGAAAAACTGAACACAATACGTTTGTAAGAAAATAAGAATCATGAACCAGCTGTAAATGCAAAGATATGTATATATTCAGTGTCATACATCATTGATTAAGCTTATATCGTTGGAAAAAATGTTTCATAATTATTATGAATTAAACAGTGTATAAAGAATTGCAATGGCTACCTTGTATGGACAAATGTTTTCAAAACATGAAATGGCAAATGGATATAATTTTACTTATTGGATTTTTCAACCTATTCAAAGGATGCAACTCGAGTTCATTAGATCTAATTATAATCATTTCAAATTAATTTTATTTTTAAAGTTGAAGTATTTACCTCTCAAATCACACGCAAGTCGTTGAAAACAATAAATTACAACAAAACAACCCTTAATATTTCGACTCTTTGCTAAATCATTTGACTAAAACGCATGACATAAATAGAATATGTAAAATTACTTCGGCCTCCTTACTCATATCTTTAGATATTTGTTGAAAATTATTCGTATGTCATGCAAACACAATAATTTTAACAGAACAGGGAAGAGTCGTTTTGCAGTTGGAATCAGCCAGTTGTTTGGCTTCTGCTACTTTAAGCATGACTCGGTAAGATCCGGAAATTAAACTTATCTTGATTAGATACGTAATTTCTTGCAAAATCTATATTTGAAATGTTAGCAGGATATAAAAGGGAAACATAATTACAAACTGGCGATTCGGAATTGATTTCGATATGAGATACCGATAAAATTGTTTATTAAGCTTTTTTATTATAAAATATATATTTTTACGTTGTAAAATACTTCCGGATTTATTTTCGTATTCTGTTATGAAGACGTTCGTTATGTTCGTTTTGGAGAACATATTTTTTTTGAAATTTTTTCTTCATTGGCTCTGAACTTGCTTACAGTAAACTGTTATTGTAGAACGCTATTGGGTGTCTTTTGTCATTATGTTAGTTAGTTTTTGTTTTTGTGGGGGAAAGGGGTGCTTCCTGTTTAGTTGGTGAGTCAAGCGATTTCTTGCTTAGTAAAACACTGTGTTCTTATGTTGTTTTATTTCATAATCGGCAAAGGTAAAGGATAGAATTAGGCTCTAAAAAACCTGTTTAACCCGCACCAATCTGTACAAAGTCCTTAGTAAGGAACCTAAAGTTATTCAGTGATTGTTATTTATTGTTGTCTGCTACATCTGTTTATTTTTTTTCTTCTTCGTCAGGTCGTTGTTTTTTCGTTTGAATTGTTTCATAATGTGTGACGTTCATGGATATTTACAATAGACTGTACGGATGGTTTTGGCTCAACATTGTGGGCTGTATGGTTACCTATATCTGCTAAAAATCTATGTTGATTAGGTGTTTGGTAGTTCTCATTAGCAATCATCACGTCTTATTATTGTATAATGTATGTTTTATTGTATCTTAGTTACAGTTGTATAATAGATTATATAGAAGGAAAATTTACTAATAAAGTAATAATTAGACAACTTGATTTTCTTAAATTAGGGCATGTGCATTTCTATGTCCAACAGGCACTCAGAAAGCTAATTCCAAAACAGATCAACTTAATTAAACGTTCCCTGAAGATATGCATACTTATTATTTTGCTGTATAAATCAATCCTTTTGTTTTGGTACAGTGTGATTGAAAACGATGGTCGTTAACAAACTTCATTGAAACATTAGGTTCAGAGTATAATTTGCATACTAGAATATTTGGAGTGTGACAAACTCCATGCAATACAATCAATTAAGGTAATATATTCAATGAGTCTACGTAGGTCTTCATTGACAGTAATGACGCTGTTCCCAGTGTATGTCAAAATCCATTTTGAGAATAGGAACGTTCTGAAAGAATTCTAGAGACCATCAGATAAGTTTCCTTGATTCAAAATCCCTTATTGACTGAAAAGACCAAGAGAATAAACTACACAACATAGTTGTATGTAGTCCAAGATTACATATTCTTTACAAAAGAGAGTCACTGTTTGCGAAGTCAGGTGCTGTTTAACGTTGATTGAATGTGTTTGTTGTTGTTATGCGATTGGCTTGTTGACTTTAATATTATTTGTCTGTGTGTTTCTATGTGATGAGTTGTTTTGCGTGTGTTCGTGCTGTATTTCTGTCACGAAGGGCTGTCATTTTAACGATGTGTTTAAACATAATCATTTAAGACGGGGTTTTGGCTCGCCATAATACTAGATTCAACCAACCATAGATTCTTAAAATGTCCTGACCCAAGTCAGGAATATGGTAGTTGTATTCAAATAGTTAGATTCTATGTATGTTGGTGTTTTTGTTGCAGTTAAGTGTTTTAGTTGTTCCTTTGTTTTCGTCGTAGAGTTGATATATTTCCCTCGGTGTTAGTCTGTAACCCGGTTTTTTTTTCTTAATCGATTTGTGACTTTGAAACAGCGGTATGCTACTGTTGCTTTTTGTATGCTAATATAATTAAATCATCTGCATAATAATTGAAAAGTTACAATTATATAAGTTAGTAGCGAGGATATCAAATGCATTAATATGTTTCTGTACGTTTACATGATTTATGATATACACTAGTGTTTCAAAGAGATTTAAATATGAATTATTTGTGATGATATTAAAGTATAACGTAAAGCTTACTTGTTGTATATCGAAATCGAAATGGAATTTACCATACTGCTAAGACTTTGAAATTGGAAGATTCCACCCATCATGCAATTTTTTTGTTTCGTAAGTCTCAAAAAATATAGATAAGACAATGTTCATTTTGAATTATTTCATGTTTGATTATGTCTAGATGACAGGAGATATGGATATGTTTTTTTTACAAATATGTACAAAATAATTAAAATAACCTTCATGCAGTAGATAACTTTTTTGCTGAAAAACGTGTTCGAGTGCACTAGCTTAAAGACAAAACATAAGTGAAATTTTTTTGAGATTTACCAAAATTATCTGTTACAGAGAAAATAGACAGAACTATCACGATCAACAAAAAAGAAAAATGTATGCCAAAGTTAAAGAAACGTGCATGTTGTGCCGATAAAAACATGAAATAAACCAAAAAAAAGAAAGTATCCCAGGAGTAACCAAAATAAAGACAACAGTAGTATACCAGTGTTTAAAAGTCATAAATCAATTGAGATAAAACCTAGGAAACACATCAACTATAAGAGGAAAAACAGGAACACCGATGGTTTGGTGTTGTTTATCTTAAAAAATGATTTGTGACAATTTTACAGTCAGTACTACTGTGTTGACTTGATTTATCATTGACATATTTTCATAATTATAAAATAACTGTGAACAAAACTTTGAATATTTGAAATACTAAGGCATTTCTTCCTCAGGAATAGATTACCTTAGCTGTATTTGTCAAAACAGTTATGAATTTTTGGGTCCTCAATACTCTTCAACTTCGTACTTTATTTGGCCTTTTTAACATTTTTTGATTCAAGCGTCACTGATTAGTCTTTTGTAGATGAAACGCGCGTCTGGGGTCAATATAAACTTTCAATCCATGTATCTATGACGAGTTTATTTACTTTCAGTACTGTTGCCTCGATTAATAATGACGAATTACAAGATTTTCAACACTTGAAATCGATAGGAATAAAGTATGCATTTCCTTGAAAAAGTTGATAATGCAGCTGCTTTGGTAGAACGTGTATTTCCATAAGAAGTATTAAGTGGTCTATATTTGCATTTGTCTGCCTGCAAATGTAATTGGTGTTGGACTTAAAATCCGTGTAAATGTGTGTTTTTCATTTGACTTCTGACAATTAAAAGACATCAGCATTTATAGTAAGATGAATGGATAAACAATATTTATCAAAATTGATATTTTCAAAAAACAATTCGCTCGCCTATTTAACATAGACTAGTAACTAATTTTTATTCAAATTTTTATGTAATGCGTTGTTTTATTTCATTGTTCAAGCCTGTTACATTTAATAAGCAATATGCAACACTGATGTGCGATAATATTAGTAGTGTTAACGCCTTGCGTAAGGCAATGACAATTGAACTTGCATTAGTGTGCTATTAACAAATTTTAAAATAATTGAGTCTTAATGGAAAAACAAAATTCTAACTGTTTAAACCATGTACTATTATTCATGTTATGAACAAAACGGCATAGATCTAGCCGGAAGAATGTAAATTAAATTCACCTTTGCCTTCAAATGATTTAATAAGGCGAGTGAAAATTCATTGAAAGTACATAAGATTACACAACATTAATGAGATAACGTTTAATTCTATTCCGCTACTGTATTAAAATTCTATTATCAATATTTTCAGATAATTTGCAGGTCAGACAGCTAATGTAATCTTCCTTTTTTAATCTTGATAACATGGTTTGTCTAAACTAATAGTCAAAGTTTAACAATCGCCTTAAAGTACTTATATTTCTGAAAGGATGTTAAAAGACCGGGGCACTGGCAACAAGATATTGAAAAAAAGATATGATTTATTTTCACTCATTTATGAAAGTTTATAGATAGTGAAATAAAAATTTGCTTTTAGCAGCCAGTTTTGTTCAGTTTAATAACCAAAGAAACATTGCTAATGAATTGTTCGACTCAAAACATCCATATTCATGTGAGCTTCAATTTCACTTCTTAGCTAGAAATGGTTTAATCACGAACTAGGCGTGTTCAGCTAGTAAAAAGGAAATAATGTCAACGTGGAAAGTGAAACAATGGTAAACCCTTTGTTTGACTGCGTCTATCATAAAATAGTCATTCTAAATGAAAGTAAAAACGATAAGTAACATGTTGTGATAACATATAGAATGAAATCAAATGGACCTTTTAAAATCCAATTGCACGAGGTCTCTATCTATTTATAACAATGTTCGCAACGGATTATAAAACCGTCGGCAGTCTTCGGAAAGTGCTTTAAATATCGTTTAGACAAAAATACTCAAAGATTGCTGATAACTTATTTCGATTTGTATGCATCGTAAATTGTTTATTTTAAACAATGGTTAATATAAAATACTTTTTAGTATGTTATAAATCAAATATGAAAATTTGAGTCAAACTGGAGAACATGAATTTGACAGCTAGTGCCCCTTTAAGCTATCAAATAGTATTGAAACAAAAAATTATTAACAACAAAAAACCATAAACCGGGCAAATTTGAAAAATACTTATATTAATTAGATAAGATTCTTGATTTCAGTAGTTGCATGTTTAGTGTTTTTTTTTAATCAAAGAGAGAAAAACTACAAAAAACGAACTAAAAGTAAAATTCAAAATGGAAAATTATGTATCAAATGGCTTCAAAACCTATAACGCATCAAACAAATAAAAAACAACTGCCATGTTTCTAACTTGGTTCAGGCCTTTTCAATGGAATGATATATGTTGATTGTTATTATAAAGTCACATCTGCTTTTGTCTGACTAAGTCTGATACAATAGAAATACGTGCTTCTATAATTGTTGTTGACTGCATTTACATGGAAAACATTTGTCCATAATTTCGGAATTGAATCTATGAATGAAAAAGTTATAGACGTCAATCTATGTAGATATGAATATTTTGCTTCCGTTTAAATGACCCGGAAAACCACTAGACAAGACAAATCACACTAGTCACGGGAAATAAAAATACATAAGCAGTATAGAAAGCTTCTAGCGTTTACCTACTAACACAAGATGAGTTTTACTAGTATTTAAAACTATGAATATGTTTTGAATACAACATGTTTATTACATTGCTCTGAAAATTAAAAAGAAAGTTCTAGTTCTTTCTAATTTCTTTATATATCTTTCAATAATCAATTAGACAGATACATTATTCGAAGACAGTCCACCAATCTTTAATAGCATTAGCCTTGCATACTAAACAACAACCAAACATGGTAATGATAATCAAAGTTGCATGGACTACAAATGATTATGAACGTCTATTGTACACGTATCAACACTCTCACGACTTCCCATATAATCAAAGAGGGGAGATAGATACCAGAGGGACCTTCAATTTCATTGATCCAAAATAAACTTACAACTACATGGCTAAAAAGAAAAAGTCAAACAAACAAATAATAGTACACAAGATTCAACACATAAAACTAAAGACTTAGCAACACGAACCCCACCAAAAATTGAGGGTGATCTCAGGTGCTCCGGAATGGTAATTCCCATAAAACAAACAAAAACGGTATAATGTACCATAGTCAATAATGTAACATAGTCAAACATCCAATGTAAACCACCTTCACCTGTACCTGTACAGAAGGTTGGTACTACTTTACTAATTCAAATACTTTCCGAAAATTAAAACAATATACTGTCAATATTTTCGACTGTTGAACGACAAACGCTTGAAGTTACTCATTTTCTTCTATTTATACTTATAACCTGTAATACATGTAAAATGTTTATCACTGCTCCATATTTCACTAGTAACTCAACAGGAATACTTATTACACAAAACATTTTTTTGAGTCTCTGGACTGTTCCACGAACAATATGCAATTTACGGAACTGATTGCACTTTTTGGCTCTTTGGTCGAGTTGTTGTCTCTTTGACACATTCACCAATTCTATTCTCATTTGCATGTGTGTTGTCTATTTGGTTAAACTCAACGCGTTTTGCGGAAAATAATGAATAAACATCAGTCCGATGATAAAGATCCGATATTCAGGGTTTTTTATAACCATTTTAATCAACCGGACCATGATCCTTCTTTATAAACTGTATTATATGCGATGATAAAAAAAAGTAAGAAATAAACTCATCATAGAAACCAGGATTAAATTTTCCGTTTTAAATTTTCCTCGGAGTTCAGTAATTTTGTGATTTACTTTTTTTTTTTTAGCTAGCTGAACTGGTACCCCTCAAGAAGCTTAAGATATTGATTGTCGAAATGCGCATCTGGTGTAGAACAAGTCGTACCGTTTTATGATATTACTTTTTGTGTATTTTTCATTTCAACCTCTGCCAACATTTGAAACATATGTCATGTATATAAGGGGTGTCAATACTTATAAAATAACATCATAGAATGGATGTGTCCAAATTGTTTTTCTTGATTAACCTTCACCAGCTCAGTATTAATTAATTCAAATACAGAATAGTCGTTTCATTTCAATCAATTTAGAAATTACAATTAGAATACAGTTTGAATTTAACTACTTTTATTATTTTACATTAAAGGTAAAAAAACTTCACTGGAATTTAACCTTTGTACAAGCTTTAGAAAATTATGTAACCTCAACTTTTCCATAATTCAAAAACCCCAAAAGAAAATTTAATTGTGCTTCGAAATACCACCCAAGATTGATGTTTTTTACTATAAAAAAAACTTCATGCAATGAAATGTAGGATAATTACCTACAACTGTCAAATTCAAGGGAATATTTGTTTCGACCTATTTTCGTATGCATCCAGATGTCATAAACTATGATTTGGTGTTATAACACCTTAAGCCTTTCAATTATATTTCATAGTGTGTCTTTTGTATGTTGGAATGTTATACAATTGTTTCAGATAAAGGCGAAGGTTGGTACATATTAAAACGTTTAAACCCGCAGCATTTGTTAACACCTGTCCTTAGTTAGGAATCAAATGGTCAGTAGTTGTCGTTTGTTGATATTGTTCATACGTGTTCCTCGATTCTTATATTTGATATGATAGATTAGACTGGTGGTTTCACCTGTCATTTTTGGCACGTTATAGCTTGCTGTGTGGTGGAAACCAAGGCTCCGTGTTGAAAACGGTACGTGTGTTTTACTTTTACAAATCGTGATGTAATTGAGAGAGTTGTCTCATTGGCACTCATACCACATCTTCCTAAATCTATTATGTACGAATTGGTTCCTGTAACATGAATATAATTCATACAGAATATTGCCTTATGCTTACCAGTTAGAATAAAGTAAAGAAGGTATGGATACGATGTTTGGCTTGGTCTTACACAGTCTTGTGCGCAATGTTTGTAGACTGTTGTCATCCTTTTTTGTTATTGCGTCATAATTTTGTCGTTCTTCTATTAATTTATGAGTTTTGAATCTCTTTTGGTACCTTCCATCCATTTAATTCAACTACGATTTTAATGACTGCGTTGTTAATGCCATCGTTTTTCCGGAGAACAGCTTCAAAACTAGACATCGTGATTATTAAACAAACGATAAATACAGCACAAACAGTTTACACTTTACATACCAGAAGTAAACACAGTAACTACTAATGAAGTCTTACATCTGATGTTGTGATGTTAAACACGAACACTGAGATATTAGATTATAACAAAGATTTTTTTTTATTTACAAAATAACATTTCACATTGTCGTACAAGTAAATTAAAATATCCCAAAATAGTTTCGGAATAATTATTTCTTGAATTAAGAATCTCTTAGAAAATGTATTTAATTATTTACAACCAATTATTTCACAATAAATTGAGAGAAAATTGTTTGGAAAATAGAAATTGTTTGGGAAAAAACTTCATGTACTTCAATTTTTCATTAAATTAATCACTTATGACCGCTTATTTAAAATCGATTATTGGAATAACATGTCACTCTCAAAGACTAGTAAAGGGGAATAAAGGTTGAAGCCGTTTTTAACCATTAGTAAATAAAATGAAATAAATGAAAAATAGAAATGGTTCCAACTTTCTAAAAAGAGACTTGAATTTTACAAAAAAAATTATTTTTGTCATTATTTGATATTACATAATAATGTAAAAGTAACACGGAACGCACAAAACGTTACATTTCATCTTGAAAAACATTTTGCATGTTTATGTTATTGAAACGTAATTGAAAAATTCTTGACGCTTGTATTTAAAAAAAATGAAAAATTTAAGCACTTTGATGATTTGATAAGGAAGTGTAATATTGTTTGTCTGACAATAACAAAATGAGACAGCTATCCAACAGAGACCAAAACGAACGAGGAAGTAAACAATTGCAGATCACAATACGACCTTCAACCAAGAACAACACACCTTACGTGTATTGTGATATAGAAAACGCTGGAATGGAAAACTAGCCTACTAACTTAAGACAGCTAGTAAAAAAGAAAGCGGTGTTACTTTTGTAAATATGTTTCATGAGTTCTCAACCCATCGTCTTTCCCTTCACAAAATTAGAACAAACTCTATATATAGTCAGTTGGAGTAGACATGACTCATCAGATAGGGTATAAGGACAAGAACAAAGAAACAGAAGACAAAAGACATAAGACACAAAGTGCGGAGTTAAAAGTACTATTTACTTAAGGCTAGTTCATAGTCTAATTTCAACTACATGTACTTAAAATGATATGGAGATAAAAATCCAAGAAGCATGCAAAATAAATGATTGAAAGCAAACCAATAAACACACAAGCTTAAAATAAATTTAATGATTTATATACAAAAACTTTTAAAAGTACAATAACAAAAAAATTTTGGGTCCTAAATGCCTTTCATATTTGTCATTGTTTGGCTTTAAAACTATTTTGACTGAGCGTCACTGATTAGTCTTCCGTAGACGAAATGAGCGTCGGACGTATTCAATTATAAGCCTGGTAACTTTAATAACTAGTCATATTCCTGATAAACTAAGTCTTGAGCTGGCATGTCAGTTAACTGCTAGTAGTCTGTTGTTATTTATTGTTTTATTGTCATTTTGTTTATTTTCTTTGGTTACATCTTCTGACATCAGACTCGGACTTCTCTTGAACTGAATTTTAATGTGCGTATTGTTATGCGTTTACCTTTTCTACATTGGTTAGAGGTATAGAGGGGGGGGTTGAGATCTCACAAACATGTTTAACCCCGCCGCATTTTTGCGCCGGTCTCAAGTCAGGAGCCTCTGGCCTTTGTGAGTCTTGTATTATTTTAATTTTAGTTTCTTGTGTACAACTTGGAAATTAGTATGGCGTTCATTATCACTGGATTAGTATATATTTGTTTAGGGGCCAGCTGAGGGACGCCTCCGGGTGCGGGAATTTCTCGCTACATTGAAGACCTGCTGGTGACCCTCTGCTGTTGTTTTTTATTTGGTCGGGTTGTTGTCTCTTTGACACATTCCCCATTTCCATTCTCAATTTTATATGTCATCTATTCTATTATTTTGTTAAAAAAAATCTACGAATATATCATTGATTGAAATCAACAACTCCAAATTTTGGCTTTTATCTTAAACGGTTTGAAGTTGCAATCCACGCAATCACCTGATGTTATTTAATCTAATTTATATCTTATTCTAACCACGTTGATGTTTATTCATTGTTTATAACTGTTTTACACTATATTTTTAGGTTCAGCAAATTATTCTAGTTAAAGACATACTGTTTGCCTTTTAAATTGTCAGACTTCCATATTCAGCATTACAAAATGTATAATATAATTTTAGTTCAATTAAACATATTTTTAAAAGTCAGTTTGCAAGTGCGTGGGTGTTCCAAAGGCTTTAACTATATTACAAAAACTTTTTGCAACAAAATAACGGTTATCGATTGATATAATTTATCACAAAACAAAACATTTCTTAAATGCATCATGACAGTTTTTAAGAACCAGAAATAATTTATTGATGACATAAATACAGTTAACAGTCCTTATCCCCTTTAAATAGTGTTCCTAAGGTTCAGATATGTTGTATAGTTTGACGTCTTTGAATAGATATCGCATTTGACAGTCCTTCTGGTTTGCTTAATAAACAGCTCTGTAAAATGTTTTAGATATCACAAGCACTGGGTTACAAAATAACTAATAACATCTTTTTAAAACAGAAATGAATTTTTGTCATAAATTCTCTGCTTCTGAATATCAAACACCGGCAGTTAACAGGCACACAGAATATTTTGGTAGGAGACGAAATAGTCGCATCTAAAACGTAATGAAAAAAAAAAGATGTTATATAAACTACTAACGATACATAAAGACCTCATATGGTTTGAATAAGGCATAAACTAAACTTAACAACATGACTTGATTTTGAATAAAACCATATATGACTTGCGACTTCCAAATTTCTGATAGAAAACTGTACAATAAAAGATGCTAATGTGATAAAATAGAGACACACCTATACAATATCCTGACGATTTATACAATCAAAGGATATCAAATTACAGTAACAGATTATAATAAACATGAGAAGACGTCCAAGAGACAGCTAGCCATGTAATGCTGTACTTTTTGGTATGGGTCATTCACGTGATAACATTAACACCTAGAGCATTACAAAGTACAAACTATTGTATAAGTGGCCTGGTGTTTGAGTTTTTAAAGGTAAGTTGTATTAAAACGAGTATCCGAAAGCCAATACGATTAGCAAGACTACCTATACAGCATATTCAAGAATACTGTTATAATATGATGATGTTTGTACAGTGTATGTTATCATAAACTACCTATACCCAATTTTATACAAATTATTTTTATTTCATTATTGCCAATAAAGACGCATCAGAACTTACATCGATTTTACAGGTTTTTTTTAAATCAGGAAACATGAAATTGCCAAATGTGAAATACATATAACTTTTAAGGGAACGCGGACCAACACTGTAAGTCACGATTTAAAGGAAATGTGTTCTGTAATTTACAATTAAGTAATCAGTCAATTAGGTCTATATGAAAGACTGTCATTATGCAGATAAATGATGAAAATGACAACGCGTATTGTGTTCCAAAAAAGGTAATAGACATTGCATAATCTTTAATTGTAATCTTGTTGCACAGAATAGTTTACAAATACTGTTATAGACCTACATGTAATCATTTAAGATACTTGAAATTGTATTATATATTTTTGTATTCTGAATGAGGAAATTCGACAACTCAAAAGGAATATATTCTGTTTTTGATGAGAATTTTCCGCACCTTAAATAAAGTTAAAGAAAGATGCTAACTAATATAAAAAAAGAAGATGTGGTATGATTGCCAATGAGACAACTATCCACAAAAGACAAAATGACACAGACATTAACACCTATAGGTCACCGTACGGCCTACAACAATGAGCAAAGCTCATACCGCATAGTCAGCTATAATAGGCCCCGATAAGACAATGTAAAACAATTCAAACGAGAAAACTAACGGCCTCATTTATGTAAAAAAAATGAAGTTAAAACAAACATGTAACACATAAACAAACGATAACCGCTGAATTACTGGCTCCTGACTTGGGACAGGCACATACATAAATAATGTGGCGGGGTTAAACATGTTAGCGGGATCCCAACCATCCCCCTAACCTGGGACAGTGGTATAAAAGTACAACATAATTGATGATTACTCCGTGGAAAATCAAAACGAGAAGTCCATAATCAAATGGTAAAATCGAATGATAAAACACACCAAACGAGTGGACAGCTGTCATAATCCTGACTTGGTACAGGCATTTTCAAATGTAGAAAATGATGGATTGAACCTAGGTTTATAGCGCAAAACCTCACACTTGTATGACAGTCGCATCAAACAGATCTAGATCTACAAACAATCATGTATGTGTTAGTATCAATAAGCCTGCTATTATTATATCATGGCCTCTAGATGTCGTTCAGCTTCGAATGTGATGTCGTTGTCATTTTATAAAGTTAAGTTCCTAAAAAAAGATATGTCAAAGTGTAAGGTAACCACAATCCTAATGTTACGGCAAAATGTTCGGATTCAAGTGTTGAAGATAAGTCAAATCAAACATGTAATTGAAATACTGTAAGCAATTTGGTAAACATCTTCGACGAAGAGGAGTAATCTCCAAGTTTGAAAATTTGCATTTTAAATATGCAGGTATACGACATGTTTTACGAATTTGTTTAAAATACATTCATTTTGCTTTTAGTGCTAAAAGAAGCTTTTAAAGTATAAAGAAACATTTCGACGTGTTACAAGTTCTAAGAAATCATTTAAATACCAAAAATTGTGGAAGATTTCTTTGGTTTTAAAACTAATCCAAGCTGGAAATTTCTTTTTTATGCAATATCTCATCTTCTCATCACCAAAAACCATTACACATCTAATAAGATTAAAACGGTAGCCATAAAAAGGTTAACATGCGACACAGTGATATTTAGCCTTAATTTAGTCATGTAGGTCAACTAGAAATTAGATGTATCAAGCTTAATTGCGCAGTGTATTCCATTAGCTTAACGGAAAATGTGGAGCAAAACTTGTTTTCCTAATGGATATCACTATTGCTTAAAGTAGTAACACTCAGAAAATCAGTCAAATATAACATAATCCAGTAGCCTATCATCACTACACATTAATACCACCGACTCAGAGCCTTAAATATACGAATGCATGTCCTTGTGTGAATACGGTAATGCTTAATATGGAAATGACCTTGATTTTGAATGACATGAGAAATTGATAGTTACAGAGTCATTATGAACCAGTTGATCAACTATGACGTACATTTATAAATATGTTTGGTAAATTTTGTATCATTGAAATTATATTTATAATTTATCACAGGTACCATTAGTCTTCTCTTTCGTCTGCTCTAACTTGAAACGTGATGTCAGGCTTATCGTATGACAAAACGAGACAGGAACTCAAGTGACACCATTAACAAAAAAAAAGAGCTTTTTGTATGGTTATGGAACGGTTTATTTAAACTTATTCTATAGGACTAACGGGGAAAATCGTATGTGTTCTTAAAGAAAAACCCTGCAAAAGTTGTCGTAAGGAAAAAAATATGATAATTATACTTTCAAGTAGACCATATGAAACTGAATTTTTGAACGTGATTATTTATGTACCAGTGATCAGTTTCACGAAAAATCTTAATATTAAAGTTTTTCGCAAGTATACTAATTTGTTTATCAAGTTCTGTTTTCTGAAAATGACCACTGCTATATGAGTGAGTATCAATATTTAACCCAGACACGTACTTTTTATCGTAGCAGGCATACATTCTTTTCATGTCAATCGGAAATTATTTTCTTTATTTTAACAGTCTTAGACTACTTCAGAACTATTTTATATGCAACAGTAGTAGATGTCAACTAGCTCAGATATATATCGTGGTATAGAAATCAAACAGTTTCATTACTTAATCACTTAATGCTTTGTCGAGACATTCTGATATCAGAAAAGTGCACGCCTTTTGGTCGTCTGAAGTATACATTAGGCGGTGTTTTGTTCTCTTGTCTATCTAAACAATGATGTGTTAACAGTTTTGTTTGGAAACTAAGCATTCATGTTATTTACTTAGACGTCTATTCGTATGTGGTCAAACGTTATGTAGATAATGCTAAAACAATAACTATTGCGTTTAATGAAAGGAGAACACACATAAAGTCTAGAAAGGTTGGCATAAGGAACTAAATAAGCAACAGTACTTGAATACAACTAGAAAGCACTATTATTATATTGGTCACGTTTTACATTTTACGACAAAGTTTATATAAAAAGCGTGAAATTGTAGATGTCGAATTACAATGGCAATTAGTTGTGTTCAAATATTTATATGTTATTGTTCTATTTATTTTGAATTTGGTGATTCATAGTTCAAAAACGTTGAACATATAGTTATGTATTATGTTTTGATTTAAAATTGATACATTTAATCTTTCTTCAGGAACCATCTATTCTATATGTCAATGGTAAACCTTATACTTGCGTTCGAGAAATATTATTAATAGCAATATGAACTAGTATAACACCATCGCTGTACCATAAATTGGATACAAAGGAATGGTTAAAACGGATTAAATATCAAAAGTACTGTTGAAATTGGATAGAAAATTGGATGCCATTAAGAAATTTGATTTGTTTTATAGATATAGGAAGATGTGGTGTGAGCGTCAATGAGACAACTCTCCATCCAAATAACAATTTATAAAAGTAAACCATTATAGGTCAATGTACGGCCTTCAACACGGAGCCTTGGCTCACACCGAACAAAAAGCTTGTCTGATAACTTTATTCAATATTCATCCGGAAAACTGAATTTGTTTATCGTTCCTAATAGCCGTTTTCATTCAAACCAGATTCACTTTATTGACTGATTCATTCATTAGATATTAGCATACCCTAGTGTGTAGTTTATGAAGAGTAAATCATTTGCAGTATTTTTAAAGTAAAATGTCTACTGTGAAATAAATCAAATACAAAGGAAAGCTATTTGATTATATCGATAAGAAACCTGGTAATATCATCATCTGATGTAACAAAGTGACAATTGCTTACCATTTGTGTTGAACTTCTCTTCGACACCCTGAGATGAAAAAAACGGGCATATTAGTTCTCCCTCCTTTTGCGTTCATCATATGGACATAATCTACCTGTTTTCTTCTAAGTTATCATCAGCATGTAAAGCAGGATCTGCTTATTCTTCCCTATGATGATGGAAGTTTTTAACGACCGTAACTACCTATACATCCCTCGCATGGTCGTTAAATTCTTCCAGAGAAGAACAACCCGTTTTTGAAGGGGTTCGTGTTCTTCAGTCTTTAATTCCGTTATCTGACCTTTTCGGAGAACCTCGGAGGTCACTGTTAGGTTCGTGTTGAAAAGTAACAAAAAGCAATGAGTAAACTGCAAAAGGAGCGGGACCAGGTGTGACGACAAAGTATTTAACTAAGCGTTTCCTGCTGCTGTACGAGCGTCAAACGATTTGTGATTTTAATGTTTTACAAACTGCTACGTACGAATACGGTGACTTCTAACAAAGTAGCAAACACATTCATAGATAAAGTATGAACTGCAGGTGATGTATATATGGGAATACCATGAAATGTGTGATGATAGATAACTTTAAAAAGTTGATATCAATACACCTTGTACCAGAAAAAATACCAACACTGTCAATGTTGCTATTGAATTCGCCATGAAGCATACACAGAGATGAATTACATATCAAAGGGATATTCAAACCCTTAAGTCGATGTTACTGCTTTAAGTCAACAATCCAGAACCTTAAATTGAGAATGGAAACAGGGAATGTCAAAAAGAACCCGACCATAGAGAAGACAACAACAGAAAGTCACCAACAGGTCTTCAGCTGGCCCCTAAACAAATATAAACTCTCCATTGTACACAAAAAACTAAAATTAAAAATGATACAAGACTAACAAAGGCCAAAGGCTCCGGACTTGGGACAGGCGCAAAAATGCGGCGGGGTTAAATATGTTTATGAGATCTCCACCCTCCCGTATACCTATAGCCAATGCAGAAAAGTAAAAGCATAACAATAAGCACATTAAAATTCAGTTCACGAGAAGTCCGAGTCTGATGTCAGAAGATGTAACCGAAGAAAATAAATAAAATTACAATACTACATAAATAACAACAGACTACTAGCAGTTAACTGACATACCAGCTCCAGACTTCAATTAGACTGATAAAAAGATTATGTCTTGCTTCTTTGTATGCATGCTCTGGTGTGCTATATGTGGTTCATTCTTTAAATTATAATTTTCTCTGTAACCGTGAGTTTCAAATAAAAAAAAACTGCAAGCTCGTTTAAGTGTTAATACAGAAATTATTGTTACCAGGATAATTTACTTCAGATGGGTGATCCTAATTTCGGTTGATCATTCTGTTGGATGTAACATGCAATATCAGTTCAATTTCAACACATAATTGGTTTCTGACAAAATTTCAACACAGAATTGCATTCTTGCCTAAATTCAACACAAAATTGGTACCTGACATAATTTCAGCACATACTTAGTTCCTAACTGATACAATCATTTGACAATATCAAATGAAGGAAACAAGAATGTATAAAGGAGATTAGGTAATTAAGGAGTTGTAATGATCATAAAAAGTCATTTTCGCTTGACAAACACTATATAGACTAACATGATCATGACGACGGACAAATTCAACTGAAGCAGGATGTAAAACATAATTATGTCTGAAGAAGAGCAAAATACGGCTTCAAATGTTGTCTTGTTTAACATTTTGATTGTAATGGACTAGAAAATCTGAATTAGTTCTAGTCTATATACTTGAAATGACAAACTAGGCTATTGAACTATTGGCTGAAATAACAAAGTTCGATTTTTCAAATAAAAAAAGATATAATAATTTGTTTTCTAACTTGATACTGAAATGGATAATTTCTGCAAATTGTTTTAACGACGAACCATCGTCATGAGACCGAACATTGACATTAGAGGTACGTTATAGTTTTATCTCAAATTACAATAATGCTCATAGGTGTTATTTATAGGCACCTATTTCATGTAAACGTTTTATCAATGCACTGTTTTAATTGAGAAATATTATCTTATCTGCATTCATTAGATTGGCATAGAAGCCTAACGATAGCCATTTGTAATTAAACATATGGGAGTGAGTTTCTGCTAGTCTCGTGTAATTACAAGATCTATTGCCTCTAGGTACGTAGCTCTTGACTCAGGTCCTACATGATTAGAGCTTCTATTTATAGTGTTTAAGGCTATGCTATTTTTTTCCCGACAACATTTAAAGGGAAGGGCTAACTAATTGACAGCTAAATTAAGTGTATATCTATCTACAGTACTTGGATAAGTGTCAGCGTGATCATTCTATGGTACCAGTACAAATTCAATTGAAAAAAATACTGTTGATAGTAAATACAGTTATATTACAGGGGAAACAATAAAAAAAATCATACAGATTATAAAAAAAGAAGATGTGGTATGATTGCCAATGAGACAACTGTCCACAAGAGACCAAAATGACACAGACATTAACAACTATAGGTCACCGTACGGCCTTCAACAATGAGCAAAGCCCATACCGCATAGTCAGCTATAAAAGGCTCCGATATGACAATGTAAAACAATTCAAACGAGAAAACTAATGGCCTTATTTATATAAAATAATGAACAAATATGTAACACATTAACAAACGACAACCACTGAATTACAGGCTCCTGACTTGGGACAGGCACAAACATGAATAATGTGGCGGGGTTAAACATTTTAGCGGGATTCCAACCCTCCTCCTAACCTGGGACAGTGGTATAACAGTACAACATAAGAACGAGCTATACAAATTCAGTTGGAAAAGGCTTCACTCATTAGATGGACAAAAATACAAGTAAACGTGGACGGTTACTTGTACATCCCGACAACAAAAAGACACTAGGAACAGATCTGAGAGTATTCGCAGTTATATGACAGCTAGCGAATGAAAAAATGTTGCATCTAAGACTAAATTAACAATCCGTACACATCCAACATCCAATGGATTTAGTGTAAAGACGTCATAAATAGTCAGCGAAAAACATGACATTGTGCAATGCCAAGTTACAGGTATCGACTGATTGTAGATCCATGAATGTGTTTTTGTATATAACATACTAGTAATGTTTAATTTGCTTTTAATTTACTGATAACAAAATCAATATTTATACTTATAAACACAATATTCAATTATGTTATTACAGTGTTGAATTGGCAACCTTTTGAAATAAGTTTATTTAAAAGAGCGATAATTTTACATGGATCATTTCTAAATTTCCTGGCACGGTTAACAACATTTCCGTAAAAATGAGGATGTCCTATCCCGTTTGAAATAAGTTTTTTACAGGTACAACCAAACTATAATTGATTGATGTTAATGAACGAAAGATAGATGTTTAACGTTCAGTACCAAATCTCATATACTTAGGAATTTAATCATCAGTAGACAAAAAAGGACATATTTTTTTCTTAAACGGCCATTCTAATCATCTGCTAACTTTCTTTAACCTTATCGAGTTTGCTCTATCATATGACCTTCGACAAACTAAAAAAAAACTTATTTAAATTAGGAAATGACTGTATCGTATTTTAAGCTCTGATGGCATCAATTGATGATTTGATGGTCCCAAACTAAGTTGACTGGCGACATGTTAGCGTACCCAGTATACGGGTATTTGCGACCATCAAATCACCAATTGATGTCGTCTGAGCTTAAACTACAATATTGTTATCACCATTCCAATTAGAAGAAATATCAATTAACCTGCTATCCTAGTTCAGGTTAACAAAAGTCCCTTGTCAAAGTATGTTATTGATTGCATTTTGGTTATAAGAATCATAGAAAACAGACAAATATTCATCTTTCACCGTATTTTAAAGTTACAAAATCAATCAATGTCTCATACATACATGTGTATGTTCTTTTGCATAACGTCAAGTCATGAAAAAAGTTAACTTTGTCAGGTCAAGAACCAATCTGAAAAAGACAAAATATCATCAAAATGCTGAACGTTTTGATCGACAACATATTCTGTTTCTGAGTTTGGTGGAGTGATAATTTGGAAGAGAAAGTCTTTGTTCTTATATATACCTATTGTGCACCACTACTGATCGACTTCTTTCTACTCATATTTCATACGAACCCTTCTCAAAAATAAAACAGATATAGGATCTGAAGTAGTTTCTGATATATTGATGATATTCTGTCACTTAATAACCTTCATCTGGATCTCCTCCTCGATACTGACAGAGGTTGTCTTAAAAGTAGATTCTATGACAAATGTTATGATTTCAACCTTTCAATTGTCAAAGTTCCACTTCTCAGCAGTAACATATATCTATTGTTTCATCATTTTTCAATATCATGTATTACATTACGCTTGTTTCTCTTTACACTACTCATATACGGACTTGTTAATAAATAAACCGTTTCAACTTCACAAATAATACACGATGGTCTCGAAGTAAAGTCTAGGTCCTGACGTTTTTTATCATATCAAACACTTGTTGAATTGTTCTTATGTTTGTTTGTGAAAATTATAAGTTTAACTGTTGAGTCTAATTTTGGAGATGTCCGTTAATTATTCATTCCGTTATTGTGTTATTGTGATATGGTAAAGTTTTGTGTTGTTATATCTTTCGTTTTCGGTGGTGTGCTTTGCCTTTTCGTTTTTCTTTTGATTATAGATTTGTTTGTTTATATAGTGATCTAGATTATTACACAATGTTGACTGTTGTATATCTATTTTTGAAATGTTTAGCTACTACGTCTGTTTCTTTTGTTCTCACTTTGTTGTCAACAGATTGGAACTGTATGCGACTATCATACCAGTTAGGGGTTTAATTAGCTATACAACCAAGTTTAATCTATCATTTTTTACATATGAAAATATCTGTACCAAGTCCGAAATATGACAATTGCTTTTCATTTTTAAGATATGTTTGAGCTTTTGATGTTGCCATTAGAATATGAATTATTCATTTTGAATTTTCCTCAGAGTCCAGTACTTTGTTATTTACTTCTTACCCTTGCAGAGTATCTCAATGGGAGTTGAAAATGACGAAACTGACATCATTTGCGTGTTCAGTACTCTTACTGCAACATAGAGATTCATATAGACATTTTCCGGTTTTTACTTTTTATATATTTCCATATCTGATATATTATTAGTATTAAGGACAACCGAAAATAAATAATCGATTTTCAAAATAAACGATTGAAAATATTAATTTATAGATATAAAATATATATGAAATAATACTGGGGGCATTTTAAAGAAGACTAAGATGGGAAAGGCAAATATTTAATTGCTTTTTTAATATTTTTAATTTGACTTGCATGAAGTCATTACCAAAGGGTGAAATACTGATTTTAATCGTGACATGAACTCCATATAAATGTGCATTCATAGACATGTGACGAACTATGCAATTTTGCGCCTGTCCCAAGTCAGGAGCCTCTGGCCTTTGTTAGTCTTGTATGATTTTAAATTTTAGTTTCTTGTGTATAATTCGGAGTTTAGTATGACGTCCATTATCACTGTACTATTATGCATATTTTAGGGGCCAGCTGAAGGACACCTACGGGTGCGGGAATCCTCGCTACATTGAAGACCCATTGGTTGCCTTCGGCTGTTGTTTGCTCTATGGTCGGGTGGTTGTCGCTTTGACATATTCACCATTTCCTTTCTCAATTTTATGGAACACGATAGCAATGATAACTGATCTAATGTTTCTCCTTCGTATTGGGAAAGTCGAGAAAATGAAGTATTACAGGTCAAATATTACGTAAAGGATGTTACTGCTTAAATGTCATTTTTCATCAATAATAAATAATTAATACCATAAGCTTAATTATAGTTAAAAGTAAGAAGATTTGGTATACATTTGTAAGTGCCAATGAGAGAACTCTCTATCCAAATCCCAATGTGTAACAAAGTAAATTATCTTAGGTCAAAAGACGGCCTTTAAACAGAGAATTGGCTCACACCGAACTGTTATATAGAAAGGACACCAAAATGACTATTGTTAAACAAGTTAAACAAGAAAAACCAATGATCTAGTCTATGTAACAAACAACAACCACTAAACAAATGGCTTCTGACTTATGGCAGGTGCATACAAATGCAGCTAGTTTAAACATTTGTACTGGCGCCAAACTTCACCCTAGCATAAGATTGTAGTATATATGCACATTTTGAAAATGCGTGTGCTGATTTGAAGTGCGAAATACATATATTTATTTCATATTTAGGGTAGTATTTGTATACTCTTTCTGATGATATAACATACATTCACTAGTTGACTACGACGCTAATTGTAGAACAAACATTGTTTGGTTCTTTTAAAATAAGAATGGATTGATTCTAATTATCATTTTGTTTTCTGAAATGGTAATTTAGAAATATATCGTTAATAGTGATTTAAAAACTTTCATTTTTGGCTATCCCTGCTTTCTTGTGATATTACATTTGTTTTAATATGATTTGAAACGTTAAAACTATCTGAATAGTATCACATCATTTAAGACTTCTGGTACTAACATTTAGAAAAGGGTAGACATGTATTGTTTCATATAAAATATATATTATGGCTTAATTCAAGTCCAATAGTATGTATTTTGTAACAACCCAGTCAATCATAATTGAAACTATTAAGTTCTACAAGCAATGCAATGTCGAAGGGCCGGAAGTTTCCAAATAAAATAAAGGTAAACATTTATTTTTTTTAAATTTTGGTTGATTTATATGTTTTTAAGTTAAGTGTTACATCCATTTTTGCTGAACTAGTATACAATTTTGTTAAGAGGCAAGCTAATGCTCACCTCCGGATACGGTATGTTTAACAGTGTTGACGACACATATGTGGCCTTGGCCTGTTTTCTGCTCTTTGGTTTGGTTGTTGTTTTCTTGACACATTCCCCGTTTTAATTCTCAATTTTATTGTTCATATAATTCAAAAAGTGAAATCTCTGCTAGCTGTGATCAGATAGATTACAACGATATAATCAGTATCATATTTAAAGTCCTATTATAGATAAAAAAAAAATATTGTAATTGTACTGCTTTTAAATATATTTTGGGCGCAGGGATTGGCAAATTGAGTATCTTTTTATTGTTTCTTTCGAAACATAAGTCCAATATTCACTGAACTTAGAAAGAGAACTTTTGCAGTAAAATCGTACAAATCATACAAGTATGTTGTGTTTAGTTTTGTTATGTCTAATTTCATTGCTGAAACATGCTTT
The DNA here is from genome assembly GCF_963676685.1 of Mytilus edulis. Taxonomy (NCBI): domain Eukaryota; kingdom Metazoa; phylum Mollusca; class Bivalvia; order Mytilida; family Mytilidae; genus Mytilus; species Mytilus edulis. The sequence continues at coordinate 27,684,394 of NC_092350.1, forward strand.
CCTTTGTCTCTTTAATTTCTAGGATTTTGCACTTCATCAATTTTTTTTACATATAGGCTATTGTAATAACAATTCAACTCGTTCAATAAATGCAAGTATAAGTGTTTACGCTCTAATTCCATTCCCAGCTTCGACTAAACTTTGTGTTCTTTTTTTGTTCATAGCTCTTCATCATTTTTATAAACTTTTATTTTTTTATATATATTGGCCTCGATCATCAATGAAGAGACATAGATTGCCGAAATGTGCATTTGGCGCAGAAAAAAGTGTCCCGTTTATGTTATTCCACATTGAATATAATTATATAATTCATAACCTCTTTTTTTTCCAGCATTTTTTTTCGCAAAAAATACAAATATTTATATAGATCATGGATAAAATAACTCAAAGTTAATAATTTTTTTTTTTTTAAATATTTAAAATGTTTTGCTGATCAGTTTGAAGCTCTTGTGTTGCTGTAACAAATTCTATGGAATATTTCTCTTACACCCATACTGTGTTTTCGACCAACACATACTGTTCTGTTTTTAGTTCACAAGGTCACTGTCCAAATGAAAATGTTGTGTTATGACAGAAACATTCATAAAATGTAAGTGCAAAGCATACATAACTGTAAAGGATGCTGTTGCAATTGATGAAAAGCTGCAACCCTATCTAGTCACTGAGAAGTGCTACAATGCTTATATAAAATCAGCCCATAATCAGTAACAAGAAAGACTGTTAACTTGTGAATTCTTAGATAGCAATAATTTCGAAACCTAAAAGTTGAAATGTTACAGATTTCTGAAGAAAATAGAAACTACATGTACATTGTATGATAAGTGAAAACCGTAATTCCATTGTACAAGTACATTAACCCCTTAGACATAAGGAGATAATGTTTTATTATTATTACTGTCAACACATTTCCAACCAGTAACATACCTGGCGGCCCATGGTGTGACGTTTACATATCTCAATAGAACTTTACGCTCGTGTATGTTCATATTATACTTTCGGTACTGACACGATTATTATAAAGTTGTCTAAAATTACCCGTTTGTAAATTTTGAAATTATACAGAAACTCAGTTTTCAACTCTCTCAGGCAAGGTCCTCAGATGGATTTGGCTACTTTTTCAGGTCCCTTTCTGTTTATAACACATTAATACTCCCGATACATCATTGGCTTTTAAATATTCGGCTTGCCTGTTCCTGATGTAGAAAAATCCAGAAAAGAGCTTCGGAAGCAAAAAATAAATAACGTGTTTTTTTCTCTCACTAAATTGAGGAGCAGTTTAAAATTCTTATATGTCTAATCATATTTCATAGTAAAATATATAAGAACTCTTTGCAAATTTAAGAATTCATACAATGTATATAAAATCAATAAATATGTTAACCACTGAGCACAGTACAAGTACAAATGTTGATTAATTTTTATGAAAGATTTTAGGATAATGTATTTAATATATATCACATCGTGTGCCTATATCAAAGAAATTTTAATTGATCATATGTTTTTGTTGTTATTGGTTGATGCTTATGTTCGAATGAGTCAAGCATAAGGAGTTACTGATGTATGTTACTATTCTTGATGTTCAGTATGTTGTATGTTGTTGTAGTATATAGATTATACCGTTGATTTTCCCGTTTCAGTGGTTTTACACAAGTATTTTTTGGGGACCTTTATAGATTTTTGTTTGGTGTGAGCAACTGCTCCGTGTTGAAGACCGTACTTTGGTTTACTTTAATAAATTGTGACTTGGATGAAGAGTTGTCTCAGTGGCAATCATACCTCATTACCTTATAGAATAATCCTGTTCATGTTTAATTTATTATACGTATACTGTAAAGGAATTCCAACAAGCTGCTGATGTATAAATCAAAGCAATTAATTTCATACAGCAAATTTATAAACCCTGTAGGAAGATTTTGTGCAAAACCTTATGTGAATTGATCATGAAAATGCATTAGAACTATATTATATCATGAAAAGGCGTTTGCAAATATTTGTTTGATAGAATAAGTTATGAAATTATCAATGTTAATAGTAAATGCTTGGAATTACCGTAGGCATGGATTTTTAAATGCCACGTACACAGCTTGTTTGTCGCCAGAATTTTTTAATAATTTTAATAATATGATTTAATAGCGCTTATGAAGGAAGATGACGTAAGTATATTGTCACTTAAAGAAGATGTGATATGATTGCCACTGAGACAACTCTCCACAAGAGACCAAAATGACACAGCAATTAACAACTATCGGTCATCGTACGGCCTTCAACAATGAGCAAAGCCAATACCGCATAGTCAGCTGTAAAAGGCACTGAAATGACAATGTAAAACAATTTAAACGAGAAAACTAACGGCCTTATTCATGTAAAAAAAAATGAACAAAAAAAAACAAATATGAAACACATAAACAAACGACAACCACTAAATTACAGGCTAATGACTTGGGCCAGGCACATACATACATAAAGTGGCGGGGTTGAACATGTTAGTGGGATCCCAAACCTCTCCCTAACCTGGGACAGTTGTAAAACAGTACAACATAAGAAAAAACTATACAAATCAGTTGAAAAAGACGTAACTCATCAGATGTTTATATATTGATTAAGAATAGAACACAATGTTGACTGTTGTATCCCCATTGTTGAAATATTTACCTATTATGTCTGTTTGTTTGTTCACACATCCTTGTCAATGTTATGGAATTTTATGCGACTGCCATACGAGTGAAAGGTTTCGCTAGCTATAAAATCAGGTTTGATTTACAATTCTGTGCATAAGAAAATACTGGAACCAAGTCAGGTATATGACAGTTATTACCCATTTTTTTATGTGTTTGAGCTTTTGATTTCGCCATTTGGTATAAGACGTTTCATTTGAATTTTCCTCGAAGTTCGTTTTTTTTGTGATCTACTTTAATAAAGAAATCTTAAATCTTAATCTTATTACAAAAATTTGATATTAAGAACAATATCTAAGTATGTTATTTCATGCATGAAGACTTGAATTTTGATTTACTGCATGCTATTTATACTTCGCATGTCTGTACATGAAGCATATAATACATGCTGAGCTTTATACTGTTCTTCTAAGGCAGAACCAGATGAATAGTTTCCCCTGAAATATTGCTTCTTCAATCAGTTTTGAGTCAGAGAGTTAATGATTGACACCAATAAAAAAAAGTACGTTCGCATTGTTATGACAATTGTGCGGTGGTTATGCACATCAACATTGTTTAAATCTGCTTCAAAGAAGAGTATAAGAAAGGAGAGTTTTCACTAGATAAAGAACGATTTGATACGTAACATAAATAAATACAAATAAATAAATCTACAAGATAATGCTTATCAAAAAGTTATTGAGGGCCTAATTTGATAAACGTCCAAAAAACAACGAACAAAAAGACAAACTCACTGCATCCACGCTTAAACAAACGTTTATACTATTCTAGTATATCAAACAATTAAACTACCAAAACTATGCTCCCAATACCAGTTCATATCGGATAATTTAAAAAAAAAGAAGAAAAAACAGAAATAAAAGCTACTGATATATATGCCTCTTTGAAAGAAATGGATATGTGGCATGGTAAAAGCGTTTTTCATCCTTTTAATAAAAGAGCAATTTCAATACCAGAAAGGTACAAAACTTTATCATAACGATATCAACAATACATATAAATTCATTCTTTTTAAGAATTACTGATACGAAAATCTACATTAATTCCGATGAAAACAAAATTCAAATGCAGTAGTGTACACGTTGATATCAGAGGCGGATTAAGGGGGGGAAGGTGGCCCGCCCCCCCCCCTTTTGGGAAAAAAATTTGTTGCTTATATAGGGAATCATTGAAGCGTGACTGGAGCGGGTCCCCTCTTAGGTCAGTCAGTGGGCCCCCATTTACGAAAATTTCTGGATCCGTCACTGGATATATAGAGATACCGGCATACGGAGCCATAGAAACATAAACATTTAAAAAGACAATTAACAAATTATGAAAATCGCCCCCTTTGTCGTTTCAGTGTGATACTGATATATCTAAATATAGAAAATGGCAGTTATAGATGTTGATATCAAATTTATCTAACAAAAGTTGTATGACACTGTTTTGCTGATCAAGGAAAATATCATACATAACGGAATTTTCTCATACCTTGTTATAAAGGGACATCTCGAAGAAGATTCTTATATTCCCAGACTGATATAGGTAAACAATCTAGTTTTCCAATGACTATGTTTGCAAAATAGCGCTTAAAACAAATGTTAAAAGCGGACCAACATCGTTTTGTACTCTTAATTTTAAGATAACTATTTTACATGTAATGCCTAGGTGCCTATAATTGAGATATGAATTGTCACATTCTATAAACTTTTAATGCACTTGAAGATATTTGTTTAATGTAATAATGTCTGAATATAATGTCGTTATGTGATTCAAGGTTTGGTAGTCCAACAAAGCTAATAAGCCTCATATATAATTGAGAATTTATTATATCTGTCAAATAACAAATAAAAGCAAAACTGTATATAGAAAAAACAGGATATTTGTTCGTGTACGCCAGACAAAACTATCATTCAAAACCTGCAAATATTAATTCCATCTAATGAACAACGTGTATTGTCCTCCTTAATCCACAAGAATATATAAATGATACAAAAGAAACTCACATGGTGTGTTTTTGTTGTCATTTATATTTGAATTTTGAAGCCTATAATAAAAAAATTCTCATTACAAATTCTGACATACGTTGATGTATGACGGACAAGTTAGTCTGGTAAATATAAATGAGACGTCTGTAGTTTGCAACCAGAACCCTTACAGTATTAGCAGTCGTTTAGTCGATACCATTTATTTTCAGAATTTTTAAGTAGATATCTTTGTAATGGTTTACTTATTAATGAGAACATTGTGTCATAGATATAAGAAAATGTGGTAGTGCCAATGAGAAAACTCTGCATTCAAGTCACACTTTGTAAAAGTAAACAGTCGTGTATGAATTATATACAGGGTTTAGTCACAAACAAAAATCAAATTGTTGAAAATCCAACATTTATAGGATAACTTGATTACCAGGTGTGCTGTCGGAGGTTGAAGGTTATCCTGGTTGTGAATATGATACGTGTTACTACCGATACAAGACCCCGTTTACCATCAAGAGACAATGGCTGAATCGGCCTGTCATATTTGCAAAGTAGTTGCTTTAATTGATAATAAAATTGAGAAATGAAATGGGGAATGTGTCAAAGCGACAACAACCCGACCATAGAGCAGACAACATCCGAAGGCCACCAATGGGTCTTCAATGTAGCGAGAAACTCCCGCACCCGGTGGCGTCCTTCAGCTGGCCCCTTAAAAAATATGTATGCTAGTACAGTGACAATGGCCAGAGGCTCCTGACTTGGGACAGGCGCAAAATTGCGGTGGGGTTAAATTTGTTTATGAGATCTCAACCCTCCCCCTTTACCTCTAGCCAAGTGAAAAGTAAACGCATAACAATTGATGGCACTTATATCTACGTCATTTGAATGTTGGTGGATAGTTGACAATCCTACCATGTCTCTTTTTTTATATAGACATAACTGGAGCAATGCCAACAAAAAATGTATCGACAGGTACATTGTAGTAGGATAGAATGGGTGTCTTTCGTCATCTTAAACTGGTATTATCTTAAACTGAATATAGCAACGAACCTAAGGTCCTGATTTTCGATCAAATTAGCAAAATATTATGAGGAATGCAGATAGTAATGTGAATTTTTGTTTAAAAGAACAAGTTTATAAGATTTGACTTATATATAATAACATTTTTACAAGCATGTACTATTTTTGTTTTATTTTATTTTTTTTTAATTTGGCAATTTCAAGAAAGTTAACTCTAATGTATGTTATCACCGAAAAGTAAGAAGGGTGTAAGTACCGTTTTTCTTAATTAATAACTAAACTGACAATGGATGGTATATGGTAATTATTTTCTCTATTTAACAGAGAAAGAATCATTTATTTAAAAAAAAATTGCAATAACAGAAAATATTATGATCCCTTGAAACGCTCTTTGTTATTCATTTAGAGTCAAAACTTTAACATGGGTACAATATGAGTACATAGCATATAAACAACATCAATCACGTAAGCAGACTGTTGGCTTTGGTAAACGCTTTTGCAACCAAATCAAAACTACAATCAGCAAAAAAAATAAAAAAAGAGCCCAATCAATTTAATGGAATTTTATGGTGTTTGTTTTTGTCTCATTTACTACACCAGGAGATGCCTTTACCAAGTTAAGAATATGACAGCATATAGTTCTTTAATTATTTCGGTTCTTATAAATCATATTGGAAGCTTGGTATAGTGGTTGTTTTCATTTTAAAATTGATAAGAGTACGCATTTCATTTGAATTTTTTTAATTATGAGTTGTACTACATGTAGGTTACTCTAAATGACTACCAATAGCTCAAATCAAAAATACTGATGTCATCTTATGATACGATTGTGCGCAGAATAGATTCATGTACCTACACATCCTTTCTTTCAAATTTGAGAGTTTAGATATTTTCATGAACGATATTCAATAACAGAACATAATACGCGCCAAACTGTAACCCACAAATGTAGATCAATGCATTAGGAATTGTATTAAACTATATGCAAAACTGCTTTCTTCGGGACAGTCAGATTGAATTAACTTATTAAGGAGAGTTGTTGCCTGAAATGCCTAGCTAGTTTCTCCGATAATATTAGTTTAAACATATCTATTTATAGTGGATTGGGAAACAAGTTGTTGCAACTTTTATTAATCCCCTTCCACTTTGCGGGTGCGAGTGCGGCCTTTTAGCGGCATTAGCCTGTTATTTTTCGAAATCTACAAGGGTGCCTTTTATGTGCAAAAGATGTGGTTTTCTCTTAACACGGGTCAGCCATTTATCGTCCCCTTCCAACGGATTATCATCGTTTCCTCAAGTACTAGCTAATGGTGTCAATGGAGAGTCGAAAATTGATTCCCTGAAATTTTCATCCAGGAACGGGAATCGAACCAGGAACCTTTGCATTAGCAGTCCGATGCACTAACCACTACAACACGGCTCACGTTACTATTCTGGCATCAAAGATGGAAAGGGAACACAATTCTATCATTCTGGTTTTATCAGTAACCATGGATGATATAAACGAGCGTCAAAATGAGACGTAAATCTCGAGATATTCAATGAATTATACATAATATATTTTACTCCTCATTTGCCATAATTGATTACGGCAAGAAGTATCTGTCAACCACAAATTAAAGACAGTGACTAACACCAGCAGCACTATTACTATGATAGTAATTGATTATTAGGAACAATATCAACATATAAACACAGGATGAAATTCCAGTCAACAATCTTATCCGCGTCATTGAACAATAACGTTTATAGAAATGACTTTTCTGACAGCACTTGGTTGGCACACTATGTTAATATTGGTATCAAATGCAAATATTACGTGTGTGTTGTTCTATGGTTTAATTCAAATTGAATTATTTATTTTATTCTAATTAGTTTATTTTATTGTAACACGCAATCGTTGATATATTGATATGAACAAAATAGTCCAGATAAAAGATATCGTGATAGTGGTAGGCGAATAAGTCGATGACAAACGTAAGAATGCCATGCCAAAAAACGAAAAACAACAAAAAGACAAAAGCCAAACACAACACCAAAAACTAAAGACCGAACTACAACAACTCAACAAAAAACACGGGTGATCTCAGGTGCATTAAATAGGAAAAAGATCCTACTCTACACGTGTCATCCGCCATGTTGCTCATTTAAATACACATACGATGAATAGTCCCATTTGTTGATGTCAAATACAGGACGTGTTTTTTTATTTACGATATTTAGAATAATTCCATCATAATTTGTGAAACAGGTTTTTCATAACTGTCAAACAACTCGTGATGGTTTTCTTGAGAAATATAAAGGATGAAAAGTAACAGTCAACGAGAAAAAGGGTAGAAAAAACCCAAACAAACAAACTTTATCCAAGTCTTATATACTTACTTATATGATTATTTGATTAATTGTTTAAATGTTAATATATTTCACTGATGTAATTGAATATTTGTAAAATTTATATTCTATAAGTTGTATTGCTGCTTACGAATAAAAGATAATTATTATATACTACAGAAAAAATTAGGCAATGATGATTGTCTGTATGTTTAAGTCATGTTTTTTTACTCAATTTTTCATTTTGTTGATTGAACGGTTAATGCATTGACTGTCCCGAGGGTATCATAAACTCAGTAGTCACTGCTTCTGTACTAACTCAGAACTTTCTTTTCTAATTTGTAACATTGTTAAAGTTAAGATGATTTTGAATCTAAGATTATATCTCTCTTAAGCAAGTTAACGTTTACTTGATTTGGAGATTTGTTTTTAGTAACTGAAGATTCTCAAATAGTTAAAATACATATTTGTTTTTCTCTAAACCGTATGATGTAGATGGCAAATGCCAGTCAGAGAAAGCGATACACGAAAACATACTTATTTAGTAACATCATCAGTAGGCAGTGTCGTTTTATCCACCTAATATATTACAAAGTATATAAAAATTCCCTTCACGGCAAAAGAATGTCGTACACAAAATTGATTTGAGTAAAGCAGTGATCTAAGTCAGGAGCCTGTAATTCGGTGGTTGTCGTTTGTTAATGTGTTACAAATTTGTTTTTCGTTCATTTTTTTTACATAAATAAGGCCGTTAGTTTTCTCGTTTGAATTGTTTTACATCGTCTTATCGGGCCTTTTATAGGTGAATATGCGGTATGGGCTTTGCTCATTGTTGAAGGCCGTACGGTGACCTATACTTGTTAATGTCTGTGTCATTTTGGTCTTTTTTGGATAGTTGTCACATTGGCAATCATACCACATCTTCTTTTTTATATCTAAGCTTGTTTGGTTATAAGCATTCTATACATCTAAATATAAGACAAATCCCATCCATGTGTAACTTCAAACTATATCTATACTGAACGAATCGTAAAAATAAACATTTCCTAAGAATTGATTTGCCATAAAAATTAAGATTACTTGTTAATGTCTGTGTCATTTTGGTCTTTTTTCGATAGTTGTCTCATTGGCAATCATACCACATCTTCTTTTTTATATCTAAGCTTGTCTGGTTATAAGCATTCTATACATCTAAATATAAGACAAATCCCATCCATGTGTAACTTCAAACTATATCTATACTGAACGAATCGTAAAAATAAACATTTCCTAAGAATTGATTTGCCATAAAAATTAAGATTACTTGTTAATGTCTGTGTCATTTTGGTCTTTTTTCGATAGTTGTCTCATTGGCAATCATACCACATCTTCTTTTTTTATATCTAAGCTTGTCTGGTTATAAGCATTCTATACATCTAAATATAAGACAAATCCCATCCATGTGTAACTTCAAACTATATCTATACTGAACGAATCGTAAAAATAAACATTTCCTAAGAATTGATTTGCCATAAAAATTAATCATTGTTTGGTTGAACAATATGTTTTATAATTGGAATCCTAAACACTATTGAATCTCATTACGTAAGTCAGATATACCTATTTATAGTCTAAGGCTATTTTGTTCTCGATGGTCAGGCTGTTGTCTCGTTGATTAATCCCCCTTTTCCACTCTCCATTTTATCACAGACGATAAAATGAATTGCCATCCATTTTTGAAGCAAATCTAATGATTACTTGGAAATCTATAAAATAAAAATGAAAAAAAAATGTTTTAAATTGAAAGCATGAACGGATGTCTTTAAAACTGGAATTCGATATGCCAATATATCCGTCTTTTATATATAGATGAAACAGTTTTTCAATAGCGACAAATGTTCTTAATAAAAACATACACAACTGAAAGTAACCATCCTCTTTGACGTTTTTTCACATTTAAGGTAGCACAATACAAAGATTTTATAACTCCAAATCCCAAGTTTTAAAATGCTGTAACTTTCTTAATAATGCTTGAAAATTTATAAAAGTGGTAGTTTTGGATAGCTAACAGATTACTCTTTCAAATAAATGCAATGTTAGTATTATGCAACAATTATGTAACCAATTATAATGTTAACTGTGTCTAAAATATTTTTCACCAAATTTCCACTTTCAAATGAAATTAGCTTCTGCATAGGTATCCCTAGAGGATTGATTTTATTATATGTTGTTCCTATGGCCATTATCTACAAAAGGGTGTCTCAGATTTCAGATAGAATGTATAGAACAAATTTTACACCCAATTGAACATTATCTTCTTTTATGTGGTTAGGATGTTTACACTACACTAATTAGAGATTTATGAGAGAATGGAACACCATAGAGACAATCTGAGACACCCTTTTGAAGCCCATGATGTGTTGATTAAGATTCTGTTAAAATTTGTAGTATAGTTAAAGAGATGATAGAGCTAAATTCATTCAAGTAAACTTACCTAGATTTTGCCGCTAATTACATAATAATTGATTACATAATGATTGCATAATAAAAATATTGCATTCATTTAAAAGATTAATCTTTTATCTTTCTATATATACCTCTTTCATTATTTTCTATGCATTTATAAGAACGTTACAGCATTTCAAAGTTTAGTGATTGGAAGTAAAAAAATCTTTGTATTGTGCTGCCTTAACACAAAAAGATAGTATTACTGCATACTTTAATATATCAGTGTAGCTAATTTTCTGAAGTTTAGTTTCTGCTCATCAGCACCATCTTGCGGGTGCTCTAGAAGACAGTATATGTGTCATAAAAAGTGTGCATGACCTCTGTTTGACTTTGCCACTTATCGACCGGATTTCGACTGTTGCTCTGAATTGACGAAGACGTTATGATTTAGTGCCTAACACATTGTTACAATAATATCTGATTTACAATCACCAGAATATTATTCAGCACTTCTATCGGAATTGTGGGTCCTCGATGCTTTTTAACTTCGTGCTTTATTTGGCCTTTTTAAATGTGATTCTAGCGACGCCGGCGAGCCATTTGTTGACGAAATGCGCGTCTGGAGTATAAGCATTTAATCCTGATGTCTATGATGAGCTAATTAAAAGTAGAAGGATTAAAACAGAGAGCGGTACTTGTTAGGAAATAGTATAAAACATATCGGTGTGCATTTAAATTAACTGTAGGGTATGACATAACAATGAAGGCTATTATCTAAAAGTTCGGCAGAAAAAACGGGATAGAATAAATTAACCATCGATATAGCATGCGTTCTACGTTGATACAAAAGAGACAGATTAAAAACACAATCAGATTGCAACAAGATGAATAACAATGGCGCCTAATTGACTGCACTTACAAAAATCTGTATTGGAAATAAAGAAAATAAAATGTCCTTAAGAAGAGTTTATTCATTGATGGGTTTTGTCAGGTTTTCAAAAGACAATTATCTAATAGACGCAGTAAATTAGGTATTACACAACAAATTACATAACTGAGATTGATTCAATGAAATACAATTGCATAAGCATAATATGCAGATGCATTTTAAATATTCATATTGTATATTTAAATGATTCATGTGTCTGCAACAATTTGGTTCAATGATAATGTAATTGTATTTATAATAAGATAATAAACCCTTAGATTTAGGCTGACCTTTTCTTGCTGTTCATTAAAGACATACAAGCTAAGGTATTCGGTATTAATGTTCGGAAACATGTCATATTTTGGCTTGTAAATGTTTTTCTTTTAAGCATACATTGAAACCGCTGTATATTATTGCAAACATACTATACTTATACCTATATAAGTAACTCCAAAAAGACTCATTGAAATCCTCTTACTAGATACACCGGAAATTAAGATATCAATCAAATTCAAGTTTGTTTAAATTTAAATATTAAGTCGATTTTTTAAACTTTATTATCGTTGAAAACAAGTGCAGCTATATGGATTGTTCATTTCATACATATGATAACGGACATCAACTTAAAATGACGCGTGATTGCTTTCTGTCAATCAACATGATAAAATGTTTTTTGAAATATCTCATATAATGTAAATATGTAGACATAAAACATGTGTGTTCCAAATCATGATTTGATCGCGATCGATCATTAAAAGAGGGGTCAGAGATTATAACACTACGTAGTCGAAATGCATATCACATATCGATTTGGTAATAATGAGAATGCTGAACACAGATGACGTTTGCTTTCATATACCTCTTAGTTCTGATATGACATACACTGTATCTACTTCCTTTATATGAAGCATTATTAATTAGTGACTAATATATTATACCAGGAAGAATGCCTGCATAATTTTCATTTCCAGTATAACTAATATTTGGATTGTGCTTTTTACCACGTAATGACCTTATATGCTTCACTATTTTCCGGAAATTGAAAATATATATTTGCTATATATAAAAAAAGAGACATGGTAGGATTGTCAACTATCCACCAACATTCAAATGACGTAGATATAAGTGCCATCAATGATAAGAAACCCAATACTAGTTATAAAAGGCCCCGGCAAGAAATATGTGAAACAATTCAAACTTAAAAATTTAAAAAACTTTATACAAAAACAAAATATTAGTGAAACTGGATAAGAGAAACAAAATTGCAATGACTTCTTAAAGACTACTTCAGCATATTGTCATCAAAAATTAACAGGAAGCTAGTGGAAAAATAATATTGCAGCCAGATGATCTAGTGCATCTTAGATGCGTATATGTGGTTCAAGATACTGCATATTCTAGATGAATGTACCCGAAGAAAAGAACAAAATATCAACATAAATAAAATTGAGAATGGAAATTGAGAAAAAACATCAACATACCTATATCAAAAGCTTATTTTACCGACACCAGACAATATATACGTATGTTTTTACAACCTGTCAGTTCAGTAATTGCTGTCTATAAAATATGCTACTTTCATTTTGATTTGCCTTTTTTTATGCATTTCATGATTCAATCCAACAGATACCAAATAAAAGTATATTAAACAGTTCTGAAATATATTGGTAACTCTCTGTTGATTGATACCGTCCACTAGAAGCGTTCACCTGATTTATTTGATTGTTCAAAACTCTTGTTCAAGCATCAATTTTCGAATGATAATTAATGTAAATGTATCAGAAATAGAATGAATATCAGAAGTTACTTAATTTGATTATATAATGCATCATACGTCACCTGATCTCGAATCCCGGTTAATTTCAACTTGTATCAATAACCCCCCATGTCATAAAGGAATGCTAAAATTTTATCCGTGTTCGTCAGTAGACAGAAGGTATCAAAATTTATAAAGATTAAATATAAAACATGAAAGTCGCTGTTTTCTAATTAGCCGTTAGTCAGTAAAGAAAGACATTGAGATATTAGATTTGCATACAATATTTCATTTTGTTAAACGATAGCAATACATGTTTCTTTTATAACACCGAGACACAACAGGCGGTTAAGGAAGCTTGTAAGCTTAATAAAAACACTATAGAATTTTGTCAGACCTTGCCAAAATATGGTGTAAATCAATGTTTTTTTCAAAATATCTGTTAAAAAGTAAGACAGTTTCTCAAATGTTAATGAAAACATTTGTTTTTCTGCGATATTTATATTATATAAATCATAAAGTTTCACAAATAATCAATAGAAAACAGATATAACTGTTCCCCTCCCCCTTCCTCGTATATCACATTTCCATGCTAAGTGAACTACGAAACCTGTATCTAACACCTACTTTGGTATATATCAAGCATTTAACTTCATCATGAACATGCACCCTAAGCAAAACTATAACCTTTCCTAAACAAAAATTTAAAAAGTACTAAACGGACAGAAGGACAGATGGACAAACATATAAAAAAAACATGTAAGAACTAAGATAGAGGCGTTTCTGGATACGAATATAAATTTGTTGAATTCATTTAGATTCATATTTTGGAAACATTAGCATGGGCAATATAGTTAATGGTAAAACAATGTAGAAGATATGCACAATGATACTAATAAAATGAATTTAATACAATACATATTATGTGTTCTAGGTTGCATATATAAGTATTCGTATTAAGATGCTAATCAAATTGTATACATTTGTTTTCAAGTCTCACAAGGAAGCTATTAAACCAAGAGTTCCAAATGGTGAAAATGAAATAAGCAATCCCTTCGTAAATTTTACGGACGCCATCACGAGTTGTTAGACCGTTATGAATAACCGATTCACAAATGATATCGGATATGTTCTTTACGTCGTAACTACAATCCCCTTCCCCTTCGTGAATGAGACCTACCGAATTAGACTATTTACCGGATTTGTTATATAACATAAGAAACACGACGGTTGTCACATGTGGATCAGGATCTGCTTAACCTCCCGGAGCACCTGATATCACCCCTAGTTTGTAGTGGGGTTTGTGTTGCTTATTCTTTAGTTTTCTATGTTGTGTAATGCATCAGTACTATTTCACAGATGATATCGGATATGTTCCTTATGGCGTTACTACAATACCCTTCCCTTTTCACGAATGTGACCTACCGAATAACACAATCAAAGTGATTTGTAGTAACAAGCAACATGACGGGTGCCACATGTGGAGCAGGATCTGGTTACATTTTCGGAAAACATAAGATCACTCCGAGTTTTTGGTGGGGTTATTGTTGCTAAATCTTTAGTTTTCTATTTTGCGTCTTCTGTACTATTATTTTTCTGTTTGCTTTTTTTATTTTTAACCATGGCGTTGTCAGTTTATTTTCTATTTATGAGTTTGACTCTCCATCTGGTATCTTTCGTCACTCTTTTCAGTTTCAACTAAATCCAACTTACGAAAAAAATATGTTCCTATGATTGAAGAAACAAATAGAATTTCCGGAATACTGGCATTCTCATTTGAACCGTAATAATAGCATAGTCTTACATCAACATTAACATCAATGCAAAACTTATTTTGATTTGGATCAAATCACCGAATTCTTACAGCGAAGTATTCAACTCAGCCCTGTTTCTGATTTTTAATTCTATTCACATTTCAAAAGTCTTGTTGTAAATTGACAGTGAAGAAATTAAACGTTAACGTAATTTTTCAATCTATGATTGTTCGAACTCTTCGAATGAGGCATAAAATTATATTGACTGAGTGAATTGAAATATCTGCCATTATCCATTTGTTCGCAGCTGACAAATATTAGTTTTGAAATTGACACTTATGCGGTTATTTTATCAACCAACTATGGAGATAACAGCAACGAAGCTTACAATGAGTAAAATCTTTATATTAAACCTTTTACACTTAATAATGTACACTTTATCTCAAGGTACAAAATGCAAATGTCAAAACCTTATATGATTTTTCCAACTATTTATCTTTTCATATTCATAGCAATCATTTTTGTATCATTCTTGAACGTATAATGTTTTATTCGTCCGTTTGGTTTTTTTCTTATTTTTGCTTCGGTCCTTTTAAATTGTGTAAAAGTATAATATTACATAAACAAAACGTACCAAACTGAAAACGTAATACTAGAGAGTAAACTGTACATGACGTCCTCATTTTATCTTAATAAAAATGTGACCGACCGAAAATGTGATACCCAGGTAATAGGATAAATAGAACTTAAGTCTGCCTGATATATTGACTTTTACATTGTCTTATCGGGGTCTATTATAGCTGACTATGCGGTATGGGCTTTGCTCATTGTTGAAGGCCGTACGGTAACCTTTAGTTGTTAATGTCTCTGTCATTTTGAACTTTTTGTGGATAATTGTCTCATTGGCAATCATACCACATCTTCTTTTTTATATTTGCATTTATAAATTTACAATGACGGTCTGTGTAAGAAAAATACATATCTCAGCTGTTCGCGGTTTATCGTCTAACAAAAAAATACATTACTGAACAGATATGAAAAGAAAACCAGGCCAAGGGTACCTATATCCGGCGGTGATGATACACAGTGATAAATAAATGTATATTATTACCGAAAAGTAAGATGGGTATAAGTACCGTTTTCCTTAATTAATAGCTAAACTGACAATGGATATTTAATGGTAATTATTTTCTCTATTTAACAGTGTAAAAGAATCATTTATTTTTTATTTTTTTGTAATAACAGAAAATATTATGAAACTTTGAAACGCTCTTTGTTATTCATCTAGAGTCAAAACTTTAACATAGGTACAATATAAGTACATGGTATATAAACAAAAACAATCACGTAAGCAGACTGGTGGTTTTGGTAAACGCTTTTGCAACCAAATCAAAACTACAATCATAAAAAAAAATCATAAAAGAGCACATTCAATTTAATGGAATGTTATGGTGTTTGTTTTTGTCTCATTTATTACAACAGGAGATGCCTGTACACAGTTAAGAATATGACAGCATATATTTCTTCAATTGTTTCGGTTCTTATAAATCATATTGGAAGCTTGGTATATTGCTTGTTTTTATTTTTTAAATTGATAAGAGTACGCATTTCATTTGGTTTTTTTTTAAATTATGAGTTGTACAAAATGTAGGCTACTCCAAATGAATACCAATAGTTCAAATCAAAAATACTGATGACATTTTATGATACGATTGTGCTCAGATTAGATTCATGTACCTACGTACGCATTCTTTCTTTCAAATTTGAGAGCTTAGATATTTTCATGAACGATATTCAAGAACAAAACATAAAACGCGCCAAAATGTAACACACAAATGTAGATCAATGTATTAGGAATTGTATTAAACTATATGCAAAACTGCTTTGTTCGGGACAGTCAGATTGAATTAACTTATTGGGGAGAGTTGTTGCCTGAAATGCCTAGCTAGTTTCTCCGATAATATTAGTTTAAACATATTTATTTATAGTGGATTGGGATACAAGATGTTGCAACTTTTATCAAACCCCTTCCACTTTGCGGGTGCGAGTGCGGCCTTGTAGCGGCATTAGCCTATTATTTTTCGAAATCTACAAGGGTGCCTTTTGTGTGCAAAAGATGTGGTTCTCTCTTAACACGGGTCAGCCATTTATCGCCCCCTTCCAACGGATTATCATCTTTTCCTAACACTAGTAACCCGAATTTAACTTGAACGGACAAAAACGTGTTAACGCTATTTAAATGAGATTGATCGTTTATTGATAAAGATTGACAAAAATTAAAAATTATATTTAATTCATATCAATTCATATCAATTCATTTTAACGCCAGTCAAATAGATTTCTCTGCGGTGAATCAATTGAAATCAAGTTGCTGGTTAGTTGCGTTAAACTAATAGGCCACGCCCCCGTTAAACTATTTCAAACATCCATTAATTCGTTTTAAACATGGATGAGACCCGAGCTTTTTACAGGTAAATCACCCAAGCAAAACGACCTCGATGTATCTATCGTTTTTTGTTTCAAACTTTAAATGCGTAGTCTTGATAGAGCTTTCTTACAAATTGACGAAACAGTGGGAAAGCCACGGATCGATTCTGCGCCTCCTTCCATATGACGTAAAGGCCAGAAAATCAAGGGCGACAATCGCGATTTTTCATAGAGGGCGACAGTATCGCGCCATCGCGGCAATTTGTTTACATCGTGTACGTGTGATTTTTCGAGAAATTTATCATTAAAGACAATTAAACTTGTGTCATTTCATCATCAATAAGTTATATAGGTAAGTTTTACAGGTGACCATGCTATTTTTTCTTCTTAAAAGATTTTATTTTACAAGAAACGAACATCTGAAAGTGGCAAGTGACGTTGTTAATTTGGGAGATAAAAATATGGCGGGTGTTTTCCCCTTCTGAAAATAACTGACACATTTGCATCCTATTGGCTATTTAAATATAAAATGACCAAAAATAGTATCTATGATGATAGGAGTCCCTAAATATTTGCATAAATACCCATCACTCCGTGTCAAATTGTAACTGAAGCTGCGAAAAGAGAGCAAACAAATCGACGCCATTTTTCAACAGATTAAGGTTTCGGAGCTCACGAAATCCTAGTATTATTACTTTTAATGGTTAGTAGAAAGATATTAATACTATCCATAACATAATTTATTGATCTGATCGGGTTATGGCTACATGTTTGCCTCTTTTCGATTCTTAAATCCAGTAAATTTCCGTAGACCACATGTAAATAAACGCCCCTTTTCCAGCGTGAGACTTCAATTTGAATAAAACTTCAATTTTGGCAGGTCAATGTTAGCATTTAAATTTTAATTAAAGTTTTGCAGTTTTGTAATGCATATGTGCTGATTTGTTTGGTTGTCTCGAATAGTAAAAAGGTGAATATTTTTATTTTTGAACCCAAAAAGTGTGACAAAAAACAAACAAAATAAAAATATATGAAAAAAATAACTAACCCAGGACAAAGGGGGGTTCCAACTATATGTCCCCATTCAAATGCATTGATCATCCCCAAAAAGGGAGATTCCAATCCCTGGAACCCTATCCCTGGATCTGTTACTGGGAACTATGATTATTAAAACGTATAAAGAATTAGAGAATTATTACTATAGGAACAAGAATAGAGAAAATTTACCATAAAATAAGTAAAAAATAGAGCAAATGACATGCTAGTCCAAATTATTATGAAGTCTGACAAGACTACTTTTTTTCTGGGACGACTTCCTATGCATCCCAGAAAAAAATCTTAATATTCTTAGCAGCAAGCCTTAGGTCTGGTCATAATCATTTTGAACTACTGTAAATTCAGAAATTATTGCATGCACTTATTATTGCGATTTTGTCATTTTAAACTTGAATGCAATTTTAATTTTTACGATTTTGAGAAAAGTCATGCTTAATTCAGTTAAAATATTACAAAATGCAAGTTTTAATTATTGCGTTTACAACTCTGTCGCATTTTTCGCAATAATAAAAACCTCGCAATAATTTCTGAATTTACAGTATTGATGTGCTAATTTATATATTGAGGAAAGAGAAATTATGGACAAAAAGTATAAAAAAAAAATAGAGACCAATGACCTAAAAGATTAAATGATAAAGAAATGCAGAACACCCCATCCAGACCCTTGTCTATGTGAACAACAGTACTATTATTTTTGCTGAATAGTGCATATGGGCATGTAAAATATCTTTTAAAAGGTTTCAGGTATATGAAATATTCACCAGTAGGAAAGTATAAATTCTGTCCCTCCTTCCATGCTAAAAAAAAATTATGTGATTTATTGTTGAATTTTATTGCCACCTTCAGTATTGGCTTGGTGTTGTGGCCAGGTTTTATTGGCGTTGGATACATTTATTATCAATTACTGGTATGAAGAATTAAAGATATGAATGATTGAATGAAAAGTTATCTTTTAAATAACAGATACCTGTAAGATAATTTAATGTTGCATATTACGTTATACTTTATTAAAACATTATTTATATCTTTTAAAAAGGTTGATATGTTATTAGGGTGATGAATTTTAAATACTAAGTAAATGAATTTATAAGTAGAAATTTTTTCCAAACATCTGTTGGTGTGTATAAGTATTACCTTTTCTAGAGAACCTTTTTCGGGACGTCTGGATTTGGTAATTTTATAGCTCAGGATTTCGAGATTGATCCTTCGGATTCCAGTATTTCCTTTCAACATTTTTTTTTTAATAGGGACCTCAGAAGATCATGTTTTTGTCAGTAGACAATTAAAATATATTATAATTTACCGATCATATAGAAAATCTAGAGAAGTTTGCAATTATATTCATTTGATAATATCATCTGCATAAATTATATATTTTCAGATAACAATAGGAATAAGAAGAGCAGGATTTCTATATTGAGGATTTACATGTATGGGACAGAGGACTATTTGACTTGATTTTACTTTAAAAAAACTTTTTAATTTTAACAATAGTTCTCCTTAAATGTTTAAAATACTTTTTACATATTTTTCATTTTAACATTATTTTTATGACTTTGTATTTATTCATCATTTAATAAACTTTTATTTCTAAACATTTTTATATTTTCAAATATACATACAATGTGAAACACTCCACCATTTTATATTGATAACGTGGGGTAAATGTACATGAGACACTATACTGTTGCAATACAATATTACTTAATGTCATTGAAAAACCTGAGATTCATTGATGCAAAGCTAGCATTCTCATAGGGCCCCCCTTTCATAGGAAAAAATTGGTTGATTAAATAGGGAATCACTGGAGCGGGTCCCTCCTAAGTTAGTCAGCAGCAACCCTTACCCCCCCCCCCCCCCCAAAAAAAAAATAGAAAAAGTTCTGGATCTGTCACTGGTATCAGAAATATACATGTTTGTACTGTAGTATTTGAGACATAAGAAAAAAAAAGATATAAAAAGTCAAAATGATGGTCTTTTATTCTTTATAAGGTTTGAATGACTTAAATGGAAAGTTTCTAGAATTGTTCACTTCTCCTAGACATAGTGAGGTCTCTCAAGTAGACTATCATGACGTGACTTTTCACTGTTTTGCTTCCATGTAGATTTCAAAGTGTGGCAACCCCTGTACCTAAATAAATCATTTTCAGTAGATACATATCTCTTTTTTCAGACTTTTTGATGAAAAGTTTAAACTAATATACAAATTAGAAAAAAGAAAACTGATCAACTTGAACCCACAACATATAATTGATCTCATGTGCTCTGGAAGAATAAGCAGATCCTGCTCCTTGTGTAGTATTATGAATGAGATGTCTATGTACCCTTTTCCTAGATATGTAAACACATGATTTTGCAAATTATTGCAATTGTGTGCTTTTAGAATGGAGTAAAATATGTGAAAAGGTATTCTATTGCAGAAAAATCAGCACACAGATATAGGAATGGTATGATTCTTAATAAAGAATAGATCCTGTGTCCAAGATTTGTTTTCTTGTAAACTGGTGTAAAATAAAAATATGGGTCAAGCAGTTATATCAATGCAACAAAACAGGATCACCAAAATCAGAGTGAGACATTCATATACCAGACCTTGGAAGTGATATAGCATTTTGTTAATGCTTTAAATGGTCATATACATGTAGCTCTAACATGTATTAAGAATTTGATGTACTAGGCATTGGGCATTCCTATTGAATGTTAATCTCAAGTTCTCAAGAGTTAAATATGCCCCAGGGCCCAGAAACACTAAAACATGAATAGTTAGTCACAGTGTACATCAGGTTGCTTGATGCGCATAATAAGGACAGACATTTATAAACATGTGTGAGTGTTTAGGCAGGCAATTCTTGTTGATTGGTACATGTACTTTTTAAAATTGACAAGTTGAAACATTTCAGATTTATAATAATTTACAGAATCAAAGAATGACTGTAACCATTACCCTAAAAATTGGCTTAAAACAAAGACTAGCTGAGTGCTTACACTTTGCACTTTTGCATGCTTATTCAGACAACAACTTTTGACTAACTGAATTTTTTTTGTTGTTGAAAAAAGGGGGGTAGGTCTACTTCCAGACAATGGAAGTTATTTATATGGACAAATTCGTTCATATATTAAATCAGTTTCAATGTAATACATAAATCTCGCCCATAAATATGTTATACATCAGCAGCATAATTAAATAACTACAGAAAATGTGATACGAGTAGTTTGAGCAAATCGTAAACATCAACAAATGACGTTGTAAAGCCTTCAACCACTCAACGTTTTAAGAAAAATATGTTTAAAATCCTGAAAACATCATCACCCTTCGTTGTCTCAATCAATTTTGTGCTTAAAATCTGTAAAATATGACATAATTTGCTTGATTTTGCACCGAAATAACTCCCAAAACGTCTGAAAAATGTTGAATTTTGACCTCCGGTTGAAGTATTTATTATGTAAACAAGACTCAGAGTGACGGGGAATCCTGTACATAGTCATGTGCCCATATGTTTCTAGGTCACATTTATTTATATCTCGACCAATGAAAAGCTTTAGGATGCATTTGTGTCAGTTGTTTGTAGTCGTGGGGATTACCCGCGGTTTTTTGGAAATCAACGGAGGTAGTCTTTTGGATTATCATATTTCAATAACGGAGCACTTATTTGAATACCGAATTTGGCAGTCGTGTGACAAAATCTATTCTAATGAAAAATTAAACTCAAATACTGATGGATGATAAGTTGTTTTAATAGATTTATTGTCTGAAGCACAGGCTACGTTTTTGTTTACACGCTGGTTACAGCGCCACCTCAAAATTTTTAGATTATGTCCCCTTTCCCGCGGGACTACCGGAAGTAGCTCTTCAATGTCACTGGCTTTCCCACTGGAAAGGTACGTATGCTTGACGAATCATACGTAAGACTCGTTTTAGGGATCCTTTATTTTGACATACTTAAATAATAGTCGTGGAACTTCGGACAATTATCGTGCATGCAACGACCTTTATTAAATTGGATTTTTCTTGAGATATATTTAGGATTTCGGGACGTACGATAGGTTAGAATATGATAATTTATACCACCATGACGAAGGAGATAACACTACAAAATATTCTAAATATACTGTAGTCAGACGAAAAAAATGCCCATAACCGACTAAAAACCGGCCCCTCCCCCACTCTTCAATATTACAATGTTGCACTGTTTAACCTAAGAAAATGTCTAAGCAAATACATTGTCTTCTTCCCTAACAGAAACACAAATACTTCCTTGATTCAAAATTTGCAACGCTCAAAATAATAAAATGAAAATGAAATATAAAAAAAAAGATGATCTTCATACTATGCCATATGCTGGTGCTCGTTTCATAACTTTTGAATCATCGCCTCTCTCCTGGTAATATTCATTGCCCCCTATCCTAAATATGTATATATGATACACTGGAGCAATGGAACGGTTATTTTAGCGTATAACTGCGTTTTGCCTATAGTCCTGAACATTCATGAAATATTAGCCACTGGACGATAAGTGACAATTTCACGTCTATCTTTCAAACATGTGTACTGTTAAATTGTCATTATAAAATCCACAATTTATATGGTGCAAAATTGCAGATTTATTTTCTTTATATACAAAGTTTTTTTTTCTAGATTTATTCAACAATACTTTTTAAAAACATTGTAGCATCATTTTTAGCTAATCTCGATATTCCATTTTAACAATTTGCTGAAAGTGTACTGTAACAAATAAAAATAAATGTGAATCTTGTCGTTAAATTTAGACTAAAGTACTCCAATAATGTCATTGAAATGTTAATCGTGAAACTCGTGCTTAAAAAAATTCCCGCGGAAATGTGTGTACTCGTGGTTTACGTAAGTAACGTATCGGACGTAAGTGTATTTGACACTGTTTTTCTCTGTTTGATTATATTAAAATCGTGTATTATTTGCGATATTATTTTTTTTTTAAATAAACTTGATTTAGAAAAGAATGCTGTTTTACTGGATAAAACAAAGACTCTTTTAACTGTTTTTGTAAAAATGAAATACGTGCTCCCTTTACGTTCGTTCGTACCTTTCGTCAATTTGTAAGAAAGCTCTATTTGTAAGAAAGCTCTATTAAGTCACATGCTCCACAATTTAATTAAACGAACGTATAATACACGTGACATTTTCATATATAAGGCATTTAAATAAAAACATTAAGATATATATGCACGCGTGGTTTAAAAATGTCAAACTAGGGAATCTGTTGAAAATAAAATAGTTAGATGGATAACATAAATTTAATTTGCTCAAATGCACTAGATCTTTATCGCACATATATATGTGCGTTTCAAAAATTACTGAATGCTATGAAACCTCATGGCATGTAAGTAACATGTGGTCCTTTTCAACTATTTACGAAACTTTATGTATTCCTGTATATTTACCGTTTCTCTTTTCTCTTTTTATGTTTACTATATTGTACTCGTAAATCAAATGTAGACATGGAAACTACACAGCAATTATTTATTGTGTACATAATTTAAATCGATGTATCTTATATTTCCGGTAAGCAACAAATATTCATTCTCTTGCCGTATATTGATATACGGAAAAGCTTGTAATGAAAAACAAGGTTTTGATGAATTGAATAATAAAGTTGATGAAGACAATGTTGACGTATTTTGAATATGATAAACAGAAAGTCATACCCAAAATTATAAATGAAGTAGCAGCCCACTGAACTTTTAAAACTGTGTTAAATTGTAATACCGGTCACTGGCCAAATCGGGCGTTAATTGTGGAAGAGAAGCAAATAGCAAACAAAAATATTGTTCTTACGATTCTGTAAAAAGATTATTGTGCTGTCATGCACCCTGACGTACTTGTAATAAATGAACATATATATATGAGATAAATTTTAGTCTGCGATAACGATGGGTAAGTTGATTTAAGTTTAACGACCTAGACTGGCTATTTATCGGCATACTCTCACGTTTTTTAATGTTTTAAAAGAAAACATATATTTACATTTTGGGCATTAAATATAAGTCTACTTACCAAATTGAAATGAACATAAACATTGTTAAAAAAAAATGGAAAAGAAACATTCTGCATTGTTGTTTTCATATAATTTTATTTCCTATTTTAAAAAGATGAATGAGACGCGTATAAGAGACAATATATAAATATAAACAAATTTTTACTCATTTACATTCAAAATTTACAGTGTCCGTATATAACAAATGAAATGAAACATCTTTTTATTTAAGAACAAGTGAAATAAAATGCCGTTTCTTTTCAATAAAATATTGTTGATGTTTTTGGCATCTATTGCAGCAACATTGTCGTTATTGAATAAATATATAACTTTTCGCTATTTGATATTTATAAATTGAAATGTTAAGCCTAATGTATTATTATATGTCTATAATGGGCATTTTAAAAGGACAGGAATATAAAAAAGAAGATGTGGTATGATTTCCAATTAGACAACAGTCCACAAGAGACCAAAAGGACATTAACAAATATAGATCACCGTACGGCCTTCAACAATGAGTAATGCCCATACCGCATGGTCAGATATAAAAGGCCCTGATATGACAATGTAAAACAATTCAAACAAGAAAACGTACCGCCTTATTTATATAACAAAAAAAATGAATGAAAAATAAATATGTAAAACATAAACAAACGACAACTACTGAATTGCAGGCTCCTGACTTGGGACAGGCGCATACATAAATAATGTGGCGAGGTTAAAATTGTTAGCGGGCTCCCTATCCTCACCCTAGTCTCGATCAGTGGTATAACAGTACATGTACAACATAATAAAAAAGAGGGTTTGGATGGGGTTCAATGATTAGAGAATAATGCCCTTGAAAAATGAAGATTAGAGAATAATGGGCATAAAAAATAAAGATTAGAGAAATGCGTGGTCTAAAAATATAATGAACATTGAATGATCAATAAAAGAAAACGCTAAAAGATACCTGAATTTTATTGAATGATTAATAAAAGAAAATGCTAAACATTATCTGGTAACAGAATTTTCTCTTCTTAAAATTTAAAGAAAATTATCAAAGTTATCATTGTAAAAATATGATAAAAGTGAAAACAAACTTGGTAAACCTTTTTTGGTTTCGTGGTAACAGACTATAGGATTCAGTCAATATGAACTGGTTTCCGATACTTCTACTCGGGCTTTAAATTCAGTGGCGGATCCAGAGGGGGCGTAGAGGGCGTACACCTCCCCTTTTACTTGAACTTTTTTTTTAAATGATTAATCAGACTAGAATTTGTGAATTAATAGGGAGATGTAGCATCTAAAATGTCCAACCCTTACACCTTACCAGCAACTACAAAATATGCATGCCCCACGCCAGGAACCGTTTAAAAAGTGCATATTTCACTTATTTTATGTTTTAAGTCCTAAAAAGGGGCAAAAAAAAGGCTCCCCTCGTTACAAAACTACAGCCCCTCTTTCAAAAAGCCTTAATCCGCCCCTGTTTATATCTGACTATGCGGTTGGCTTTAGCTCATTGTTGCATGCCGTACAGTGACCTATAGTTGTTAATTTCTGTGTCATTTGGTCTCTTCGAAGAGTTGTCTCATTGGCATCTTCTTATGTGTAGTCAAAATCACTGGAAAGAACTGATGAAAACTTGGACTTGTTACTTCATAGAACTAGCACTTAAATCATGCAGAACAATACACACCAACACGTCATTGTTGAGTAACAAATGAAAGCCTTGCTGTTGTTTGGAAATCACCGTTCTCATTCATTTAAAAGAATGATTTTTACTTTTTGTTTTTAAAGATTAAAGAAAACTGGGGAAAAAATTAGAGAATAATGCGTAAAAAATTACTTTTAAAGAATAGACTTATTTTTTGAAGATTAGAAAAAAAGGGGTGAAAATTAAATGTTTACAGAAAAACAGCCCCCCCCCCCAACTCAGACCCTCCTATAAGAATCATTTTAAATAGGATGGACAAAAAGATGGAGGGGTAGAGTGTAATATTTGTAACTGGGCGTTAAGCAATCATGAATCATTTAATCTATTCTTTATATTTTCATCTCTTTATTCTGTAATTTAAAGTGCTTATTCCACTATCATCTTTATTTCTGTAAACTTACTTTCATAGCCTCATATATGTACATGTACATGGTATTTGATACAGGAACAATATACCGTCGTATATTACAAAAATTGAGAATGAAAATGAGGAATGTGTAAAAGAGACAAAAACCCGACTATAGAGCAGACAAAAGAGGAAGGCCTAAATTACGGGTCTTTAATGTAGCGAGAACCTCATGCGTATACATACATGCATTATTGTATGCACATGCTTGTTTCAGAGACATATAATACAATTATATGTCTCTGGATAAACATAATTATTTAGAATTAAAAAGTGTATAGTTATCAATAAGTTCATTTTCAAAATCATTTATTTAAAGTGAAAAATCGCGAATTATCCCTTTAAGGCTTGTTGAAGATCTTCATCAAATAACGAATGAATATAAGAAGATGTGGTATGCTTGTCAATAATTTAATTCACCGTACATGTGATGATAGTTTTTTTGGTCTAAAAAAAAATACATCTACTACATGTCTTTGATTTAACAAATGATAAAAGATCTGGCATAAAAACGTGATTCTGAATATAATCTAAAAATTGAAGAGAAAGTCAGACTAAGACGTTATACAATTCAAAGAATACAAATCTTAAAGTTTTATTACTTAGAGGTATACTGTCCCCTTCTTTTAACCTACAAGAAAACTTCACGAGAGCCGATGATTAAATATCCACCTTGTTTTTCCGTATATATACTGAGCCAAAAAGGTTTAGCAACACTTTTTTTTTATAATTTATTTTTGTTGTTTTTGGAAAAAAATATTTAAACATCATTGATATAATCCTTAGTTTTACCTGTAACAGTCTTACTTTTTTCCTGCTGATTGATTTCGCGCCATTTCAGCTTTGCACGTGTCAATGATGTTTTACCTTCTGTACCTGTAATTTTAAAACGATATTAAAAAATTCTTTTTCACTAACGTTCAGAAACACACCATTGGTAAGAAAAACACAAACACCGTTGAAAAATTTGCTTGGGGCGTCAACCAGGCCACCCCGAAAATGACAGTCAGAAAGGTCTTGAAACGGTTGATGCCGGAATGAGGGTTGTTGACATCATGGCTCGATTTAATGTGCACTAGGCAACAGTTCAGAGACTAACAAACAGATATCGACAAATTACAACTGCAGAGGATAGGTCGATATCTCGTAGACAAGAAAAACTATCGTCAAGGGAGGAGCGCTTCCTTCGCTTTACGTCAACACGTGACAAGTTTTGTTCGGCTAAAAAAGTACTGCATTGACTAAGGGAAATTGCTGGTGTTCCTGTTAATCCTTCATTGGTGCACTAAGGGCATGGCTGAGAAATTGATTTTGAGAAACACTATACTCATTTAAGCATTTTGACCCTCCCGCGCTCCATACAAAGAAAATCCTAATTAATGTTAGTGATAAACATTCATGTTGCTTCTGACATATCATAATTCCATTTTTGTGTTATTAAAATTATATGTTTAAATTTTATGATTTTGTAATAAAACAAAATTTCACAATTTTGTTGCTAAACTTTTTTGGCTCAGTTTATATATTAAAATAACTTAAGAAGCAATTCAAAGGATATTCAATTTGTTTCAATATTGCCGAAAACTGAGGCTACTATAAATTTTATACATGTAGTCGTCTCAGCCAAAAACAATACATAATATTGATAATATAAGCAAGTGTGACAAACCAAATTGAATCACAAATTTGTTGTTTGGTATTATTCATGGTTCACTAGTATTCCTTTCACGAATTTGGCTATATATACTTTTGGACCTTTTGGATTATAGCTCTTCGTCTTTTATATTAAATTTGCTATTGATTTCATATATTTTGGACTCGAGCATCACTGAAGAGACATGTATTTTCGAAATGCGCATCTAGTACAAGAAAATTGGTACCGTTAATTGTATTCTATATTAACCTGTGACACGTGTCCTAATTTTTAAGAAAAGGGATAGAAAAAGTATGAATAAAAAATTCGATTTACGAATAAGTCTATAAGATACAAAACATTAATTGAAGCAAAAAAAAAGAAAGAGACATGAAATAACGAATTAACATAAGTTTACAAATACATACCTAGGTGCATTTACCAAAACAACATTTGAACTTATTAATACATTTTTTCATATTATTGTAATTTTATGTTTATGTACCCGATATGGAGTTCTTCTGAAATTAAAAATCACTTGAATGGGTATTTCTGGTGTATATATGTTGTGTACAAGTTATCATTTTGTACAAATTATAATTTGTACAAAAAAATTGTACAAATTATAATTTGTATTTTGACTTTGTACAAATTGTAATTTGTACAAAAAGTGCCTGTACACATTATAATTTGTACAAAATGAGGCATAATTTCACTTATAACTTGTACAATATTTTACATAGAATAAGTTTTCAAATCAAATTAAAAAAAATTCTTTTAATTGTAATTACAAATCAAATCAATATGAAACACACTGGTAACTATATTTGTTTAAACTAATACGAACTATACAATAATATACAATATTCTTATATGATGGAGCAGTTAGCGAACCATTACACCCCGAATTACACAATCAGTCATTTTACAACTTTTCCTAGGGAAAGTTATAAATCAGGAACTCGTGAAATAGAAAAAGAAGAGTCATTACTAGATTCTTGTTTGATTTTGCTTAAGATCATGTTAAATTACCAGATATAGTGTCCCTACAGGATGGCGAAATCTTTCTTCTTTCACAACAACACCTTGTTTATTCCTCGGATCGGTTGGTGCTTGTCATACCATGGAATTAGGATGATAACATTGTCTCCAACAGATAACTTACTCAGTTTCTATTTTATTTCTTGTTAGGACATAGGCTTGAACTTGTTGGCCAGACAATGCACGTTTTCTTGCACAAATGATTAGTCATAGTGTTTTCATCTGTGTCATCAATTTCACTGTTCTCCTCTGAAACCTCTTTAAACACCTTATAAATCTTCCCCAGTTTAAAGATTTGTCAAAATTTTCTTAGGCAAAGAAGATGAAGACAAACCTATCTTTGGGTCAGACCCCTTTCTATATTTATAAAATACAACCAAAAACGTATCATTTCCTCCTTCTTATGAATTCTTCCATATTAGCAACTCCAATAACATCATATTTCTTAAGCAAATGTCTATCTTGGACTTTTTTCTTCAATGCCTCTTTTGCATTTTTAACTTTAGAAATGAACTCATCAAATTTGTCTTTAGTATAACGATGGTTGTGCTTTGATGAATTATTCTAAGTAAATTGGTAAACTTCTTGATATAATTTATACTGTTGTTCAACTATACTCATGATACTAGCAATTTCATTGAACGCCTTAACTTTTACTTTTGCAAATGACCGGCTTTGAATATACAATTAATATACAGTATAAATGAATCGTATGACCTTAAAAATTGCATTGAAAAAAATTACATGAATATGTTAGGTTGTCTTAAAAAGTATTTTGTAAATAAAGGTTTATCATGTTTATTGTATGGTCTTTGAAAAAAAATCTATAGAGTGAATTAATACTTTTTAAATGTTTTATATTACAAAATCCATACTATAAATTATTGTACAAGTTATAAGTGAATTTTAGTCAAATTTTGTACAAATTATTATTTGTACAAGCAATTTTTGTACACATTACAATTTGTACAAAGTCAAAATACAAATTATAATTTGTACAAATATTTTGTACAAATTATAATTTGTACAAAATGATAACTTGTACACAACATATACATGTATCACACTTGCTATCTACATGTACAATATACGGAAATGACACGGCTGGGTATTTTAAAGTTACTGAAGGTAGATTACTGGCAGGTGTATATCCCCGGGCGAAGAATTTACTGATTTGTCAAAACGGTTAGGTGTAACTTGTCATATTGTAAAGTTTTGAATCGCGCTCATCTCTTTTTTTTATTATATGAATTGCGCCAATAAATGAAACTTGACACATTCCCCATTTCCATTCTCAATTTTATTAATTGTGTCATATTTATCTCGAAACTATTAACCTATTTACACGTACATGTAACATTAGAATACCTACTTCAACTGTTGAATAACTTTATAATTACTAAAATTCAAAATTATGTACTTCTCCTTCCGTATGCTATGTTTTTTTGTGTCAATTCTATCTTTCCATCAGGTCCATAGTGCACTTTTTTTGTCAGTCTAAGTGCACTAAGGAGGCCCTTTCAGTTTGCGATTTCTGTACCTACATGAAAATACCTAAAAGGACCTCCTCATTGCATTAAGAAGAAACATTTGAAAAGAAGTCTATAATATTTGCGCAATTAAATGATTGTTTTATTGGCGCTAATGAATGTTGCAGTTTTTATGATGAAGTTATGCAAAAAAAAGAATTCGCGTAATTAACTTGTGGTGCAAATTAATTCTTTTTTAGCCAAACTGGATATCGGCCTACAAAACATTGTGTATACACAAACAAAGCAAGATTTATCTTTTGCGCAGTCTAGCCGGAGAATACAAGTTTTTGCAATTTGTGAAGGATTTTAATTTTAGAATGTAATGAACAAGTTAGAAGATCGTTAAATCGGAAAATGAGCTATGCACGATGAAAGTTTGGTGCGTCGATAAAACTTTCATGGATTCACTTGATAATTGTAAAGTTTCAAGTCTTTGAAAATAACACCCATTTGTAGAACTGATTATTTCGATCCTTCAAATATGCATGTGTAGAATAATAATAAAAAAAATATATTATTAAGTCTCTTTCATATAGATACTGTAGATTTGTATTTGAACATCGA
Source organism: Mytilus edulis (assembly GCF_963676685.1). Taxonomy (NCBI): domain Eukaryota; kingdom Metazoa; phylum Mollusca; class Bivalvia; order Mytilida; family Mytilidae; genus Mytilus; species Mytilus edulis. The sequence continues at coordinate 27,715,612 of NC_092350.1, forward strand.
TTGCAAACATAACGTTCAGTGAGAAATATTTCATGTATTCGTACAGAAAACAAATCAACTTCTTTCAGAATACAATTGATTGGTTATTGAAGTAAATGATTTGCGACAGAATCAGTGACACTTGGCCAGAAGCTTACCTCTAAAATAAAGAAATATAAAAAAAGGTAGAGTTATTTTTAATTCTGTATTTTACTCATAAAGGACTTAAGCACTTTTTACAGTCAATGCCGAAAATATGAAATACATCGATTTAAATTATGTACACAATAAATAATGTTTGTGTACATAGTTTTCCGTGTCTACATTTGAATACGAGTACAATATAGAAAACCATCATGTTATATAATTTTATTTAAGTATTTTTTTTTCAACAGATTCACAAGTTTTGCATTTTTAAACCGCGTGTGCATAAATATTTTAATGTTTTTATTTTAATTCCTTACATATGAACATGATACGTGTATTATTCATTCGTTTCAACGTTTTAAATTGTGAAGCATGTGACTTTAATAAGACTATACGCATTTAAAGTTTGAAACAAAAAACGATAGACACATCGAGGTCGTTTTGCTTGGGTGATTTACCTGTAAAAAGCTCGGGTCTCATCCATGTTTAAAACGAATTGATGCATGTTTGAAATAGTTTAACGGGGGCGTGGCCTATTAGTTTAACGCAACTAACCAGCAACTTGATTTCAATTGATTCACCGCAGAGAAATCTATTTGACTGGCGTTAAAATGAATTGATATGAATTGATATGAATTAAATATAATTTTTAATTTTTGTCAATCTTTATCAAATAACGATCAATCTCATTTAAATAGCGTTAACACGTGTTTGTCCGTTCAAGTTAAATTCGGGTTACTAGTGTAAAGTACTAGCAAATGTTGTCAATGGAGGGTCTAAAATTAAGTCCCTGAAATTTTCATCCCGGAACGGGAATCGAACCAGGAACCTTTGTATTAGTAGTCCGATGTACTAACCACTACTACACGGCTCACGATACTATTCTGGCATCATTCGTTTTTACTTTTATTATGGGTTTTGGTATAATTAAGGGCTATATGTACATAAGATATTGAACATAACACCAATATTCATGACAAGAGTCTAACAACATATTTCTGATTATGAAATCACTAAGGAAATAATCCTTTCTTTGTTTCTCTTGATCCAATAAATAAGATTTGTATTTAGACTTTTTCTGACAGCACTTGGTTGGCACACTATGTAAATAATGGTATCAAATGCAAATATTACGTGTGGTTTAATTCAAATGCTAAAATAGTGCTTTTTAGTATAATTATTTGTTATGGAAAAAACAAACCAACGGTTAATCATTATCCATAAGGAATTATTTATTTATTTTAATTAGTTTATTTTATTGTAACACGCAATCATTGATATATTGATATGAACAAAATAATACAGATAAAAGATATCGTGATAGTGGTAGGCGAATAAGTCGATGACAAACTTATGAATGCCATGCAAAAAAAAAACCCCAAAAAAACCCAAAAGACAAAAACAAAACACAGCACCAAAAACTAAAGACCGAACAACATCAACTCAACAAAAAACACGGGTGATCTCAGGTGCATGAAATATGAAAAAGATCCTACTCTACACGTGTCATCCGCCATGTTGCTCATTTAAATACACATACGATGATAAGTCCCATTTGTTGATGTCAAATACAGGACGTGTTTTTTATTTACGACATTTAGAATAATTCCATCATAATTTGTGAAACAGGTTTTTCATAACTGTCAAACAACTCATGATGGTTTGTCTTGAAGTATATAAAGGATGAAAAGTAACAGTCAACGAGAAAAAAAGGTAGAAAAAAAAGAAAAAAAAACTTCATCCAAGTCTTATATACTTACTTATATGATTATTTGATTAATTGTTTAAATGTTAATATATTTAACTGATGTAATTAAATATTTAAATAATTGTATTCTATCAGTTGTTTTGCTTACGAATAAAAGATTATTTTTTACTACTACAGAAAAAAGATTTTCTGTATACGAGGTATAAGGATGTATAATATTTTTTCGTATATAAACGTTTATAAGGCAAATTGAATGATAATCGTCTGTATGTTTAAGCCATGTTTTTTTGAATTTTTGCATTTTGTTGATTGAACGGTTAATGCATTGACTGTCCCGAGGGTATCATAAACTCAGTATTCACTGCTTCAGTACTTACTCAGAACATTCTTTTCTAATTTGTTACATTGTTAAAGTTAAGATGATTTTGAATCTAAGATTATATCTCTCTTAAGCAAGTTAACGTTTACTTGATTTGAAGATTTGGTTTTAGTAACTAAGGATTCTCAAATAGTTAAATACATATTTGTATTTCTCTAAACCGTATGATGTAAATGGCAAATACCAATCAGAGAAAGAGATACACGAAAACATACGTATTTAGTAGCATCATCAGTAGGCAGTGTCGTTTTATCCACCTAATATATTACAAAGTATATAAAAAGTCCCTTCACGGCAAAAGAATGTCGTACACAAAAATGATTTAAGTAAAGCAGTGATCTAAGCTTGTCTGGTTATAAGCATTCTATACCTCTAAATATAAGACAAATCCCATCCATGTGTCACTTCAAACTATATCTATACTGAACAATCGTAAAAATAAACATTTCCTAAGAATTGATTTGCCATAAAAATTAATCATTGTTTGGTTGAACAATATTTTTTTATAATTTGAATACACCTATTTATAGTCTTAGACTATTTTGTTAATTGTTATTCTCGTGGGATTTTGTCTGATGCTTGGTCCGTTTCTGTGTGTGTTACATTGTAGTGTTGTGTCGTTGTTCTCCTCTTATATTTAATGCGTTTCCATCAGTTTTAGTTTGTTACCACTATTTTGTTTTTTGTCCATGGATTTATGAGTTTGAACAGCGGTATACTACTGTTGCCGTTATTGTTCTCGATGGTCAGGCTATTGTCTCGTTGAATAATCCCCCTTTTCAACTCTTCATTTTATCACGGACGATACACATGAATTGCCATACATTTTTGAAGCAAATCTAACGATTACTTGGAAATCTATAAAATAAAAATGAAAAGAAAATGTTTTAAATTGAGAGCATTAACTGATGTCTTTAAAACTGGAATTCGATATGCCAATATATCCGTCTTCTATATATATATAGATGAAACAGTTTTTCAATAACGACAAATATTCGTATTAAAAACATACACAACTGAAAGTAGCCATGTGCTTAATCATCCTCTTTGACGTTTTTCACATTTAACACAAGAAGATAGTATTACTGCTAAGTTTAGTTTTTGCACATCAGCACCATCTTGTGGGTGCTCTAGAAGTCATTATGTGTCATAACAAGTGTGCATGACCTCTGTTTGACTTTGCCACTCATCAAACCGGATTTCGACTATTGCTCTGACTTGAAGAAAACGTGATGATTTAGTGCATAACACATTGATACAATAATATCTGATTTACAATCACCAGCATATTATTCAGCACTTCTGTCGGAATTGTGGGTCTTTGGTGCTTTTTAACTTCGTGCTTTATTTGGCCTTTTTTAAATGTGGTTCTAGTGACGCCGGCGAGCCATTTGTTGACGAAATGCGCGTCTGGAGTATACGCATTTAATCCTGATATCTATGATGAGCTAATTAAAAATATAAGGATTAAAACAGAGAGAGGTACTTGTTAGGAAATAGTAAAAAACATATCGGTGTGCATTTAAATTAACTGTAGGGTATGACATAATGATGAAGGCTATTATCTAAATGTTCGGTAGAAAAAAACGGAATAGAATAAATTAACCATCGATATAGCATGCGTTCTACGTTAATACAAAAGAGACAGATTAAAAACACAATCAGATTGCAACAAGATGAATAACAATGGCGCCTAATTGACTGCACTTACAAAAATCTGTATTGGAAATAAAGAAAATAAAATGTCTTTAAGAAAAGTTTATTCATTGATGGGTTTTGTCAGGATTTTCAAAATACAATTATCTTATAGACGCAGTAAATTAGGTATTACACAACAAATTACATAACTGAGACCGGTTCAATGACATACAATTGCATAAGCATAATATACTGCAGATGCGTTTTAAATTTTCATGTATATTTAAATGATTCATGTGTCTGCAACTGTTTGGTTCAATGATAATGTAATTGTATTTATAATAAGATAATAAACCCTTAGATTTAGGATGACCTTTTCTGGCTTGTCATTAAAGACATACAAGGTATTCGGTATAATTTTTTCGGAAACATGTCATATTTCGGCTTGTAAATGTTTTTCCTTTAAGCATACATTGAAACCGCTGTATATCATTGCAAACATACTATACGTATACCTATATATATAACTCCAAAAAGACTCATTGAAATCCTCTTACAGGATACAACGGAAATTAAGATATCAATCAAATTCAAGTTTGTTTAAATTTAAATATTGACAATCCTACCATGTCTCCTTTATATATAAAAAGGAGACATGGTAGGATTGTCAACTATCCACCAACATTCAAATGACGTAGATATAAGTGTCATCAATGATAAGAAACCCAATACTAGTTATAAAAGGCCCCAGCAAGAAATATTTTAAACAATTCAAACTTAAAAACTTAACAAACTTTATACAAAAATAAAATATTAGTGAAAACTGGATAACAGAAACAAAATTGCAATGACTCATTAAAGACTACTTTAGCATATTTTGATTTAAAATTAACAGGAGGCTAGTGGAAAAAATAATAGTGCATCCAGATGATCTGGTGCATCTTAGATGCGTATATGTGGTTCGAGATACTGCATATTCTAGATAGATGTACCCGAAGAAAAGAACAAAATATCAACATAAATAAAATTGAGAATGGAAATGGAGAAAAATATCAACATACCTATATCGAAATATAAAAAAGAAGATGTGGTATGATTGTCAATGAGACAACTATCCACAAAATACCAAAAAGACACAGACATTAACAACTATAGGTCACCGTACGGCCTTCAACAATGAGCAAAGCCCATACCGCATAGCATAGTCAGCTATAATATGCCCCGATAAGACAATGTAAAACAATTAAAACGAGAAAACTAACGGCCTTATTTATGTAAAAAAAAAAATGAACGAAAAACAAATATGTAACACAAAAACAACCGACAACCACTGAATTACAGGCTCCTGATTTGGGACAGGCACATACATAACTTATGTGGCGGTGTTAAACATGTAAGCGGGATCCCAACCCTCCCCCTAACCTGGGACAGTGGTATGACAGTACAACATAAGAACGAACTATAAAAATCAGTTGAAAAAGGCTTATTTATCAGACACAAGACAATATATACGTATGTTTTTGACAACCTGTCAGTTCAGTAATTGCTGTCTATAAAATATGCTACTTTCATTTTGACTTGCCTTTTTTTATGCACTTCATGAAGCGGATTCAATCCAACAGATACCAAATAAAAGTGCATTAAACAGTTCTGAAATATATTGGTAACTCTCGTTGATTGATACCGTCCACTAAAAACGTTCATCTGATTAATTTGGTTGTTCAAAACTCTTGTTTAAGCATTATTTTTCGAATGATAATTAATATATCGGAAATAGAATGAATATTAGAAGTTACTCAATTTTATTATATAATGCATCATTCTACACCTGATCTCGAATCCCAGTTAATTTCAACTTGTATTAATAACCCCCCATGTCATTAAGGAATGCTAAAATTGTATCCGTGTTCGTCAGTAGACAGAAGGTATCAAATATTTCAAGTGTTATTAATAAAGATTTTAAATATAAAACATGAATGTCACTGTTTTCTAATTAGCCGTTAGTCAGTAAAGAAAGACATTGAGATATTAGATTTGCATACAATATTTCATTTTGTTAAACGATAGCAATATATGCTTCTTTTATAACTTTGGAACACAACAGGCAGATTAGGTAGATGGTAAGCTTAAATAAAATATAAAATCACTAAAGAATTTTGTCAGACTTTGCTAAAATATGGTGTAAATCAAGGTTATATAAACAAATCTGCTAAAAAGAATGACAGTTTCTCAAATGTTAATGACACCATTTTTTTCCCGTGATATTTATATAATATAAAATCATAAAGTTTCACAAATAATCAATATAAAACAGGTAACAGTTTTCTCCCCCTTCCTCGTATATCACATTTCCATGCTAAGTAAACTACAAAATCTGTGTCTAATACATATAAAGCATTTTTCTTTATCCTGAACATGCACACTAAGCAAAACTGTAACCTTCCCTAAACCAAATTTTTACAAGGTACGAGACGGACAGAAGGACAGAGGGACAAACATAAGATCACATATAAGAACCAAGATGAAGCCGTTTCTGGATACGAATATGAATTTGTTGAATTCATTTTGATTCATATTTTGGAAACATTAGCATGAGAAATATAGTATATGGTAAAACAATGTAGAAGATATGCACAATGATACTAATAAACTTGTAGTTATATTCATGCAAACCTATCAGTCCATGATGGCATAATAATATAAAAGGACTTTGACATTTCATATTAGCTGATATGACTGCCTCAATGTACATATCTGCATTTCAATTATTGACAGCAAAGGATATATATTTATATTCCTTGGCGATTTGGCGTTAGTTAATATATGTCTTTATATTTATGATCCTATAATAATAAACATAACTTTCAAACAGATTTAATTACGAAGAAGTGTTTAAAATATTATAAATGATCAAACCATTGAACTGTTTCCGATACTTGATTTGATGATGATTCATGTATCAGCAAAAACCGGTCAAATGATATAACAACTGTAAGTAGCAATAAACAGTAAGGAAAAAATATAAAAAAAATTACCCTCATAAACTTTACCATCCCTTTTTCATTGCTTTCTTGTAAATTAAGTTCACTGTTTGCGTCATATATGTGCGTATATATGTAATCAGAATCTTTAATAGATTTTATATCAAGAAGTTTAAATGGTAAAATGTAATTTCCTTTTGATGTATCCGTGGCAACAATCTGCATTTATTTGTTATAAAAAATTGAAAAAAGGGGGGGGGATGACAAATATTTCCACAAAATTTGGCCAGAACTAAAATTTTAAATACACTTGAAGTAATACTTTTTCTGAAACTGTTTACATATATCTTGCAAGAAATCAACTAAAAGTCATATGTCTTTCATCTCATATTTCTGTAGAATTTAGTCCAAAACTTCGTGTAGAAAAAAAGTGTTTTTAAACATTACATTAATTTCTGGACTTTATCAAAATACGGAGAGTAAAACATAAAACATGTAACAAATAATCTGGATGTTTTTTACAAACCATCTTTGAAGGCTAAATTAGTTTCATATTTGAAAAATCCACCGGGGTCAAGATGCAAAACCAAACTGCTAACTGTGTATTGCTACCTTAGTAGACTCATAAAAAAAGACGTGATAACTTAAAAAATGTAGGATAAACATATCTTATAATGAAATGAAACGTACAAATAAAAAAATGTTAAAAAAAAACTTTATTTTGTCTTTCGCAAAAACAAAGTTTATGCGAATTTAACGACCAAGAACACATCTTTCATGGGCCTTTGGTTGATAAAACCTTTGCGATCGTGTCTGATATCATGGTTATCTGAAACAGCCAAATGTTGTAAATTTTATCATATATGAAAGTTATATGTATTAACTACTAAATAGTTCTCTTAATGGTGCGTATGTAGCGCAATTCTGTACTTAACTTTATAAAGAATCTGCATATCAAAACAGGTTAAACCAATGACGATAAATACAGAAAGGGCCATTTGCTACGAGATATGAGATATAAAAAATGAAATAAATATGATTTTTATGTGTTTAATGAAAGTAAAATGGTGAAATATTCATTGGTTTATATTAGCCAATTTGGTACGCGCTGGTCAAAATCAGATAAAGCCTCGATGATGAATTATTCACTTGAAAAAAATGAGTCGACCTCATTTAAACTGAGTGACCTTTAACTTGAATGGATTATGCATATATTCAGTTTCTAAAAGGAAAATAATATCAACATCGAAAGTAAAACAAGGATGAAATATTTAAATGACTGATTCGATCCGCAATAAAATACATCTTATACAGGTAAAAATCGATGATTTAGATAATGTTTAAGCAACACTGTCCAATACAAAAGCCTAACTTTTTATGTTGATATCGGGTTATATAACCGTTGGTAATTTTCAAAGGAAATATCAAAGGTTAATAAGATGACATCTAGATAAAAATAAACACAATATGTGAATACTTGTAGTATCGGGTTATGCATTCTAAATTATTTATGTAAGACTAATACAATTTGAATATACGTTTTAGTTTGTTATAAATCCAATATATGAGTTATTTGGGATAATATAATTAAAACAATAATGAAAGAAATATTACACACGAGAGTCGAAAATAAAACCATTATGGGGGGGGGGGGGGGGTCATTACATACGAAAGGAAATGTGTGTATGTTTTGTTTATAGATCCTGAACTTAATGCACGAAATTATTTTAATAAATAGCATTGTCAAATATACAAATCTAGCAAAAGGTTACATCCGATTGCATTGAGTGTGTAGGTTAAGGTACTATATTTGGTTAGCTTGCTGGATTATTAGGTAAATTGATTCGAAAAAGTCTAGTCCTACAGACAGATATGTTGGTTATATGTCGGAGTAGTCTACTCTTAAAAGAGGGTACTATACCTAACCTAATAAAGAATTCACGGTTCAGCTAGCAAGCAAGCTAGCTAAAGATATTTACTTTACCTTCACACTCAATGCAATTGACTGTAAACGTATAAACCAATTTAAATTCTGATTCAACTATTTGAATATATATTTTTGAAAGATAGGGGTAAGTGGAGGAAGGATAATGATTTTTAGTTTTTAGTTTCCCAAAAGGTGCTTAAAGGGGTGTCGTCTGTATTTTTGTATATATTTATTTTGGATATTGTGTTGTTCTTTTTTTTATTGGCGTCCGATTTTTTATCTCTACTATTAATCTTCTTCTGTGTTTTAATGATTCAAAACCAGGGTCAAGTGTTTTAATTATGATAGCTTACACTAATAATGATATTGTCTTTTGTCGTTTTATGCTACACCTAGTTTGTAAAAAAAAGTTTCGTGAATATTTCATGTTTCGCTTGTTATAAATTAATTGTGTACATCACTTATGAACAAATGGAACACAATTTCTCTCTTAAATTGGCGCCTTAATTTATTTCAAAATGTCGCGTAAATGTCTCTTGACGTAATTCATAATTTACATCATTCATATCGTGAGAGAGAAAAAAAAAGGATTTTATTGAGAAGATAATGTGTTTCTGTGTTGTGAAACAGACAAAAAGCCATGTCTTATAGACTTTTATTTTGACTTAAAATACGGGTTTGTGAATTCGCATCATAATATGTATAGTATGCATTAAATGTTTTGTGTCTGTAAGGTAATAAAGCACATCAAAAGTAGCAAAACATCAACGTTAGGTACTACTATGTGAGTATTGTCATTGTATTCTTCAAAATGTAACTTTTGATGTTGTTATGATTCTATGAGTTGTCAGGTCATTCTGATGATAGTTGGTTAGATAGTTACACACAGTTCAGTAAAGAGAATAACAAGACATGCGCAAAGTCACAATAACACTGCAATATTTAGAAAGATTGAACACATGTTCTGAACAATACTATTGTCAGAAAAAACGAATCATGTGCGAGCTATAAATTCCATTAATTTGTATATATCTAGCGTCATACATCATTGGTTTGCACTTATATTGTGGAAAATAATGTTTTATAATCCAAATGAATAATATATGTAAAAATAATTGCCATGGTTCCCTTTTGAGGAGCAATTAACCAATGTTGTCAAACTACAAAATGGCAAAGAGATCTAATCTTTCTAATTGGATTTTTCACCCTATTCAAAAAGTGTAGTTCACACAATCTAAAATAATCATTTTCAAATTGATTTTATTTTCCAGTTGTAGAATTTCCCTCTTATATCACACTCATGCTGTTGCAAACAAAAAAATACACAAAAATCCACTCTTGTTGTTAAAGTTCCTTGCAAAACCATCTGACTGTTTCTATGACCTGAATAGTACATGTTAAATTACTTCTAACTGATACCTTTAGATATTTGTTGAAAATTATTCTGATGTAAAGCACAAACACTGGTATTGTCAAAGAAGAATCGTTCTACAGTGCGAATCTGTTATTAGTCTGGCTGTTGCTACTTTGAGCATGACTTCATCATGTTCATAAGATCCGAAATTGAACTAATCTTGATTAGATATATTATGTCTTGGAAAATATATATGTGAAATGTGAGCAGGATATAAAAGGGAAACATAATTACAAACTGGCGATTCGGTATTGATGTGAATTAACGATAAAATAGTTTATAAAGCTTTTTTATTAGAACTTATATATATATATATACCTTGTAAAATATTTGCGGATTTTTTTCGTTTTCTGTTATGTAGACGTTCATCATTTTCGTCCTCTAGAACATGCTTAATTTTTTTGTTTTTTTTTCTTTGGCTCTAAACAAGCTGACAGTACACGGTACTTTAAGAACGCTACTTTGTGTCTTTAGCCATTATGTTAGGGTTTTTTTTCGTTTTTGCATGGGACAGGGGGTGCTTCCGGTCTATTTGGTGAGTCAAGCGATTTCTCACTTATTAAAATACTGTGTTCTTGTGTTGTTCTATGTCACCATTGTCACAGGTAAGGGTAAAATTGGGGCTTTCCCAAACGTTTTTAACCTGCATTAATCTGTATAATGTCCTTAGTCAGGAACCTATAGTTCTTCAGTGGTTGTAATTGATTGATGTCTCTTATATACGTTTATTCTTTACTTCTACATCAGGCCTTTGTTTTTGTCGTTTGAATTTATTCATTAGATGTTCTTTTCATGAATGTTTAAAACAAACTGTACGGTATGGATTTTTCTCAACGTTGAGAGCTATAACTACTTGAACCCATGTTGTTTAGATGTTGGGTAGTTCTCATTAGCAATAATCACGTCTCATTTTTGTGTAATGTAGATTTTATTGTACTGCAGTTGCAGTTGTATAATAGATTATATAGAAGGATAATTAACTAATCAAGTAATAATAAGACCACTTAATTTTCTTAAATTTGAAGATGCGCATTTTATGTCCAACAGGCACTATGAAAGCTCATTTAAAACAGATCAACTTAATTAAAGGTTCCCTGAGGATATGAATACTTATTATTTTGCACTATAAATCAATCATTATTTTGTGAATAGAATATATGGAGTGTGACAAACTCCAAGCAATACAATCAATTTAGGTATTCAATGTATTCAATGAGTCTTCATTTACAGTAAGGACTGTGTTTTCAGTGTATATCAAAATCCATTTAAAGAATAGGAACGTTCTGAAAGAATTAGGAAATTGAGAAGACCAATAGGATTAACAACTGAAGGCATGACGACAACGAGATATGCTACAACTTCATCCCATTATCCAAATAAGTGCAATAACGAAGTGGGCAGAAAACATAATATCAATTACACTACAAGTACTTTTATTATTTATTCTTATTGGCACTGTATGCTTTCAATCCCGTCATTTTCATGATAATTATTTGGACTGGTATTTCAAAAATAATTGTATATAGTTCAAGATTAAATATTGGTTACATAAGTAAGTCACTGTTTGCGAAGTTGGTGATGTTCGTCGTTAATGGAATGTGTTCGTTGTTGTTCTGTGGTTGGCATGTTGTGTCTACTTTTATATTATTTGTTTTTGCGATTTTGTGTGATGAGTAGTCTTATGTGTGGTTGTGCTGTATTTCTGTCACATAGTGTTGTTATTTTAAAGATGTTTCAAACATGATCATATAAGTTGAAAGTTTGGTTAGCCATTATACCAGATATAACCTACCATTGTTTTCTTAAAATGTCCTGTTCAAAGTCAGTAATATGGCAGTTGTTTTCAAATAGTTTGTTCCTATGTATATTGACGTTTGTTTTTGTTGCATTTCATTTATTCTTCCTTAATCGATTTGTGACTTTTGAACAGCGGTATAATTCTCTTGTCTTTTTCTAATGTTAATTCCATTTAGCAATCTGAATATAATTGAAAAGTTACAATTGTATTAGTTATCAGCGAGGACATCAAATGCATGAATGTGAGCTTAAGATATACATGATTAGTAATTATGATATTAACGTATAACGCAAAGCTTCCTTGTGATCTTAATCGAAAAGGAATTTACTGTACTGCTAAGACTTTTTAATTGAAAGATTACATGGTGCAAGCTGTTTGTTTTGTAAGTCTCAAAATATTGATAAGAAATTGTTATATTTTGAATTATTCATTGAACAAGGTATTAAATAAAACTGGAAATCAACATCAAGTTTAGAAAACCTCCATTTCTTCTTACCCCTTAATTTCATGGTGTTAGTTCAATAATTTTTCAATTTGATGAAATTACCTTTTTTTTCGGTTTAGTTGATTTTTTCATATTCAACCTAATAATTATAATTTAAAGACATATTGTGCATTAAAACTTACCTTAAGAAAAAAATTGCCAAAACTTGATAGTATGACTAAACCTTTTCATGATATGTAAACATGAAAACTTAGGAACTAATCTTAGTCCATGCATGCATGGACAAAGGCAACTAACGCTAACTTAGTCCATGCATGCATGGACTAACACAACAGACTTAGTCCATGCATACATGGACGAAGGCAACTAACCTTAACTTAGTCCATGCTTGCATGGACTAACACAACAGACTTAGTCCATGCATGCATGGACGAAGGCAACTAAAGTTAACTTTTTTAAAGTTAAAAAATTTATATATGCATGCATGGACTAACATAGCATTTTTAAAGCAGACTTAGTCCATGCACGCATTGGCTAACCCAACTTGTAATGTATGCATAGTTTGGTTATACCATGCATATATGAACTTACCCAACGAAATTTGTAATCATGAATAGACTAAGACCAAATTTTTCATTTAGATGTATAAATAAGCGTCATTGTTTTATCAGCATTAGTCCATGCATACATGAACTAACCCAACTTATTAACGTAGTCCATACATTTATGAAATCCTAGGATAAAGAAGGAAAACTGTAAATGTGACATAGACAACAACCCGACAAAAATATGAAAGTAAACCCAAGGCTACAAATAGGTATTTGATACGAGAATCCCTTATTTATTAATGTGCCCTAGATCAAGAAAATTAACGCCATTCTACACTCCAAAAAGTACGCTTCAACCAAAAAAGGAAACAACATCATGACGAATAAAGACCAATTATTCCTTACTTCGACCAGACACAACAATGAAACATATTTTGTGAGCACCCAACCTCCCTTCTTTATTTTCAGCCAATGTAAGTCTTCTTGATTTCCCTAGTCAGCAGTTACAGGCTGATATATTGTTCAGTGTCAAATAATAGAACTATCATTTGATTTAATGAGAGTTTAGGATGAAATATTTTGTCACATTTTTTTTCTTTGGTGGCTAAATCTCTGAACTGCTTTTCTTCTTCATTTTATTCAATCCTGCATATTGTTCATCCGGACTTTTTTGCTGGTTGCTCATTTTACATTTCTTTTACTCGAAACTCTTGTCACGCCTTTCTTAAAATTTAACCAAATCTCAGGTCAAAATTAAATTACAGCTCAACGGGTTCTTTGTGATATTTAAGGGACAATGACATCAATGACAGGAACGTGTATACTCTTTGTTTTAAGAGTCTTCAAAAACTGTGGAAGGTATACCAAGCATATTCTTTTGAAGAAAGACATTTGTCTTAGGAGTATATTTTATACTCACAAGATAACGATAAGGATGGCTGTTTCATGACTAGCACAAAGTTCATTCAAGAGAACATTTTAATGTAATATGATTGCGAGTTTTGATTCGTACTTAAATCACATGACAAGCTAGATGGTAACAACTTAACATACAAGATCAAGAACTCAAGTCATGACACTTAGAAGAAAACTATTGTGTAAATAACAGGAACATACTAATTTTTAGTAGCATAAATTCTTAAGTATAAAAGGTACATGTAGTAATGCAAAGCGTACCCCTACCTTGCAGTGTGTATGTCAGTCAGTTCATCAAAGACAAAAATAAAAGATTATGAAATCATTTATTACAGAAAGTTTCAATAATAACAAATTCATATAAATTATGTAAACTTTATATCAATCTTTAACAGTAACAAAAAAGTGGTTTGATCAACAAAACTCCTACAAAAATACTAACTACCGTACATGTACAATATTTAAAATATCACAAATGGAAATAAGTGTTGTATCAATGAAGATCAACAAATTTATTTTTCTTTTATTCATGATATACATCAAAACCTTTCAAATCTGAATTTTAAGAACCTCAGGAAGATAAGATAATTAATAAACAAGAACATTTTTTTTGAATGATTTGTTGATAAAAAATATGGATATATGGTTAATTTAATACTTTTTGAGTGAAACTAGGTAAAATATTACCAACAATGCGAGCACAATGAAATATCAAATTCATCATCATTATCACAGTCAAATAACAAGAAGTGATTGTAACAGGATGCTGTAAAAAATCTCCCAAACTAAAGCTCCCATAATTTGCCATTTCCATGGTCCCATATATCATTTGAAGTATTTTATTGTCAGATACAATTAGTATAGTTTACTTTAGGGGTGGAGATCTGAACTGTATACAAGTTTTCAAAAAAGGAGGGGATAGGCTTACCCCGGGGACTTCACCTATATTTAATATAATTTGTTTTGCTATCTCTTATAAGAATATATATGTCTAGGGGTGGGGATCTCGTTCTATTACAAGTATTCAAACATAAGGGATGGGGGTGAACCCCCATAGAATTCACCTATATTTCGGTTTAGTGTTCAATACAAAATTATATATTGTTTAGGATGGGGATCTCGACCATTTACAAGTATTCAAACAATAGGGGGGGGGGATTGTGACCCCTAAAAACTTATATTTCATCTAATTTATTGTCTCATACAATAATATATATATATGGTTTAGGGGTGGGAATCTCAATTATTTACAAGTTTTCAAACATGAAGGGATGGAGGTGACCCCCAATGGACTCTCCCAGTATTTTGTTTAATGTGTTTTTATGTCCCATACAATATAAAAAAGAAGATGTGGTTTGATTGTCAATGAGACAACTGTACACAAGAGACCAAAATGACACAGGCATTAACAACTATAGGTCACCTTACAGCCTTCAACAATGAGCAAAGCCCATACCCCATAGTCAGCTATAAATGGCCCCGATAAGACAATGTGAAACAATTCAAACGAGAAAACAAAAGGCCTAATTTATATAAAAAAAAATGAATACAAGTGAACGTGGAAGACTATATAGTGTTTGGAAGTAGGAATCTTGACTGTTTTCAAGTTTTTGAAGAGGGGACGGGGTAACATCCCTTTAATTTGATTTTTTTTCCATACAAGAATATATATGGTTTAGGGGTGGGGATCTTGACCTTTAACAATTTTTTTTTATTTAATATAAGATTTCGCTATATTTTTCTATAAATTAACTTTATCTTATACCTAATAGAAAAATGAAATAAAAAAATGGGGTCACCGTTCAATTACACTCACAATCTGCCTTCGAGAAAAGCATACATTTTTGCTAATGTCCTTTTTTTCTGTTGAATTATTAGGAGAAAAAGCGGAAATATAGAAATTAAAAAAGAACTAAATTACAGAAATGGGTAAAATTTTACAATTATTTAGTTTATGTACAGCTTTTTCGAAAATAAC
This sequence comes from Mytilus edulis, assembly GCF_963676685.1. NCBI lineage: Eukaryota > Metazoa > Mollusca > Bivalvia > Mytilida > Mytilidae > Mytilus > Mytilus edulis. The sequence continues at coordinate 27,731,469 of NC_092350.1, forward strand.
AATAAAAAATATAGGTCATCGATGAGTTAAAAAAGATATCTAAATTTTAATGCCAAAATATGGCATTTTTGCACCCAAGGGAGATAATTTGGAGCTTTTTCAATGATATCTACATTCTAAAAGTCACCTGGGGCCAACATGTATTGATTTGTTGGAATAAGTTTTGTACCATATGATAATGTAACCACTTCTTAAGGTAATTAATAAAATTTGTAATGAAAAATAAACGTTTGATTTTTTCTAAAAATTTTATACCTGCAAGCCTCCTTAATCAATGGCAATAAAAAAATCTTTTTAAAAATAAGTGGTCCTAGAAGGCACTAGTCTAGATTAATAAGCAATTTAATTTCTTTTTTATTGAGCCAAAAGACAAACGATTCCCATTATACATATTAGCGCAGAACACACATCGACTGATACATAAAAAAGAAGAGGTGGTATGATTGCCAATGAGACAACTATCCACAAAAGACCAAAATGACACAAACATTATCAACTATAGGTCACTGTACGGCCTTCAACAATGAGCAAAGCCCATACTGCATAGTCAGTCATATAGTTTTGTTGGTTAATTTTGTGAGGTTTAAATTTTTGGCTTATAAAATATAGGCACATTTAGATAGCTTAGTTATTTCAGGAAAAAGAAACTTTTTTCCAATTATTTTGTTCATTTGTGAACAGTGACATGTTCAACTTTAACTTTTTAAAAATGCATGATTTTGGTGGATAGAAAAGCTGTATATAGAAATGGGATATTGCACAGTTATATTCAAAATATCTAAAACTGACATACATTGTTTTCTAATGAATTTCATGATATTGTTTCAAACAAAAAAGTGTACATTTATAATAAAATATCTAAAATCTTAAAATGTATAAAGTGTACACATGTACAAAAAAAAAATATATATTAATGGCATACAAGGTTATAATAATGGTATTTGATATTTACCTTTTAGTAATTTTAAAATGTGATAAAAATTGTTTATCTATTCATAGTTCTGAGTAATTCTTTCCTTAATACAAATTGAGTCTTACAAACAAATGACAGTGAAGAAAACAACATCAATTTTGAAAATTAAGAACTTTGTTAGTACCAATTATTTAACATACATGTAGTTCATTAAAGATAACTTTTACTCATACTTATTAAATCTTAACAATAATTAAACAATTGGTGGATGGATATAAAACAATAAAATGAGATACTCAAAACAAGTTTTCACATTTATCAATAGTCTGCGTTTTCAAAATATCATTCGATGTTTACCCAGTTTGTTTATTTTTTATTTATACAGAATTTCAAAAAAAATTGATATAAAATATTATGTAAAATACTTTAAAAAAAATTGCAGTTAAGAGAGAATAAAAATAAACCAGATAAATAAATACTAGAAGCCTTATTCATGATTAAAAGTGTCACTGTTGAGTCTTTTGTTGAAGTATTATTGCAAACCCAATTAAATTTTTCCACAGTTTCACTTGATAGTTACCTGTTAAAACTTTTATGTCTCAAAATATAAAAGATTGAAAAAAAATATTATCAATATTGATTAAAAACACAAAATCGAATGCAGTTTATTTAATTTAAAAAATGATATTACTATCTATTTAGCAGTTATTTTTTTTAATCAAGTAAATTAATAGAAGAGTGACATCTTAAGGTTGTACCTAACACTACAGGGAGATAACTCTGTAAAAATCAGCTAAACATTTTAATCACATTGTTTGTTAAGGAAATGTTATGCTTCTCGATGATTAAAATAAGTGTTATTCAAACTACTATATAACCAATTAATTTTTTCTGATAAAGTGGTTGGTTCAAATTTTTTAAAGTTTTTATATTTTTGTCAAAGGGTAAAAGGTAACATTTTGTCAAAATTTCATGAAAATTAAACGACCCAAATTAAAATTAGCCAAGGTGTTGGGTAACCACCACAAGAAGAAACTCAAAAGGTCCAATTGAAAAAATATGCAGGATACAATAGCTTTAATTGTACTTGTTCAATGGAACAAAAGAAGTGCCAAAAGTTTAAATCAACTATCAAATAATTGGTACATTAGAGTGTATGTTTCATTATACATGTAATACGTTATTTGATGGGCTATTACTGCAAATCTCCCATTATTCCTTAAGAATTGCATTTAAGAATTGAATGCTTCTTTTTGTAAATTTATTGGGGTGTAAAAGCATTGACTGAAGTACATTTTGTATGAAACGCAGAAGCGCTTCATACTAAAAATGTGCAAACGGTCAACGCTTTTACACCCCTATAAAGTTACAAAAAGAAGCATTCAATACTTATAATTACATTTTTAGCTATGATCATGAAAATACGAATTTTATAAATTTTGTATATGATTCACCTGTGCACTTTATTGTGGGACCACGTGCTATCATGAATGAAAAGTTTTATTGAGTGATGCAATTGCTTACGGAATAACATGTGATGTGCAGTTAACCAATCACAATAAAGTATTAAAATGAAACATACATCTTATGTAATTATATAGTGTTAAAATAATAGGTTATGTTTTACAAATATTAAAAAAATTAGAATCTACTACACTGGTGACATTGTTGTGATTTTCTGTTCTTCATATATTCTTTGTCGAAAAGCTTCAAATTTTGACCCTTGACAAACAAAATCATTGCATGAGCAGGAAACCTAAAAGTCTGGCTAACATGTTTAACCCAGCCACATTATGTATGTCATGCCTGTCCCAATTCAGGAGCCTTCAGTTCAGGGGTTGTCGTCACATTTTTGTTTTTTTGTTTAAATTGTTTTACATTGTCAATTTGAGGCACAATTTATAGCTGAATAATATGGTATGTGCTTTGCTCATTGTGGAAAGCCTTATGGTGACCTAGACTTGTTAATTCTTGTGTCATTTGGTATCTTGTGAAGGGAGCTGTCTCATTGGCAATTGTTCCACATCTTCTTTTTAATAAAGCAAAGGAAATATAAGATTTCATTACCACTTATCTAAAATAAAGAGTAAATACTTTCCAATTCATTGGAAATTTATGATGGCCATTAGCTTCATGTTTAAGCAAAATGATGTCATAGCAATTCACTGCTCTGTGAAGCATAAACTGCCTTTTGGTAAAAAAAAAAAAAGATTAATTAATACTGACAAATAGTTAATAACATTTAAAAAATAATTTCAGAAACAGCAGGAGATTTGCCATTCAGACTTTATGAAATTATTGAAGCTAAGCAGAATACCAATGCAACATTACCAGTAAATCTTGACACACCAAATACGGAAGTCTTTGATTTCCTGGAAGAAGAGGAAGTATATGCACCAGTATGTATTTGTTTTGTAATTATTATTATACTCCAACTTTTAAAAAGTTGTGGTAAACTGTTTAACCTCTGTCAGTCCCATGTATATTTTCTTTGCTTTTTTCTCAGGAACTGCTTAACAAGAATTTCCAAAATTTGGTTTCAGGGTTTATATAAGTAAGCTATACTGTGTGATGTGTTTTCAGATTTATCACTTAACAATTTCCTGTTTTCCAAACACTGGTATTATTTTACACAGGGTAGCCATGTTGAAAACTTACATCACATTTTTCTATAGAAATAGCTATTATACAAGGATTTCAGAAATTTGATTTCAGGGTTTATGTATATATAAGTTAGATATACTGTTTGATGCATTTTCAGAATTATTACTCAATAAATTTCTGTCGACAAAATACTTTTAGGTACCATTCTTGTCAGATTTTTAAACAACTTATTCTAAAATTTAACATCAGTTCTATCTGTGACAAATTCTATGAGGGTGGACGACCAACTTTCTTTTAAAGAGTTATGCCCTTGGAAATATTGAATTTAAGTATATTGGCCTCTGTAGTGCCCTAACTTGTACAAATCTTCCTAGATTTTCATAAAACTTATACTATAGGTAGATATCAGGAATATCTTGGAAAAGTTCTATAATTAAGAAATGATTGATGCAAGCTATACTTTTATTGTAGTTTTAACAGGGGTAGGCATTATACTCATGATTATTATTGCCCGAGCCATAGTGAGGGCTAAAATAACACAAATATAATGCCTACCCATTTTAAAACTACAATAAAGTATAGCTTGCATTAATTATTACAATTCTGAATAGGACAATTAAGGTAAGTATAAGTGTAAAAGCATTTGTGTAGGCACTTCCATGAACCTCCCTTTTTTGTTTGTAAAGAAGCAAACGGCTGGTACTGTGATTAGTGATTAGTACTATCATATTCACCATTTAAGAGTTTGAAAGTGTTTGAAAGTTTAGGAAATATATTAAGTGCATGATGATTTGATAAAGTTCATTATTCTGAAGAATTCAATAGTATGTATGTAAAAGAAGCATGTCATATTAGACCAGTGGACAATCCCTTCCTTTTTTCAAGAGTTATGCCTCTTAGAAAAATTAGATTTATGAAAAGTGCTATGACAGGGCTACCAAAAAAGTGTTTTTATCAAGAATATTGTCCTTCAACCTTGGATAGATAAAATATGTGCACCATGGGGGACATACCACAACTCTGTTGTTTTATTTTTATTTTTTAGTAAAACTTATTTCTAGCTTGATGTGGTATGATTGCCAATGAGATTTCCCCACCAGAGAATAACTGACAATGCTAGCAACTATTGTTCACTGCACTCCTTCAATAATGATCAGATTCAACAATACAAAAAGCTCAAAAATCTAACAATAAAACATAAATTTGTTTAAGGAAATATTGATATCATTTAAAAAAAGAGAAAACAAAGCATATGTTTGCTAATAAAGGCTTGCTCATGGTCACTCAGACAGTTTAATTTGCACTATATATGGGAGGAACATGTATAATATGGCCTCTTGTTTACAAAAGGTTCTTTAATTTATCAAAATATAACTTTTTGCAGATTATACTTGGAAAGAAAACAAAGACAGCTAATAGCCCACTGAAAGTAGATGATTTTGGCGTTTTTGATGTACCAACATATGCTGGCAAGTGGCCACAAATTGGTAAAGTTGTGGAATTTGTTGGGGACAAATTAAAGGTGCAGTGGTACAAAGGTTCAAAAACCACAATTTGGAATCCTTGTACAATTCCAGTCAAGGGTCAGAAAGGTGAAAGACAACCATGGACTGAATTAGTTTCAAAAACAGATGTAAAGCTGTCTGGTTTCCAGTTAACGGCATCTTGTTTTTTACCAAAGCATGTAAAAGACTTTATTGATGGATATGATTTTAATTAAATGAAATTCTGTGTTGTCAAAGATCATGTATATTTTATTTTAAGAATTGAATGAAAGGAAGAGATATACTAATGGCTCTTTTTGGCCATTAACAATGAATATTTTTTCCCCAAAAAAATTGGTTTAGCATAAATATTGATATCAAATATGTCAGGAGCCTCTGGCCTTTGTTAGTCTTGTATTATTTTAATTTTAGTTTCTTGTGTACAATTTGGAAATTAGTATGGCGTTCATTATCACTGAACTAGTATATATTTGTTTAGGGGCCAGTTGAAGGACGCCTTCAGGTGCGGGAATTTCTCGCTACATTGAAGACCTGTTGGTAACCTTCTGCTGTTGTTTTTTTATTTGGTTGTGTTGTTGTCTCTTTGACACACTCCCCATTTCCATTCTCAATTTTAAAATTTGACCTAGAATTTATTTGAATGTAATGATGGTTTTCCAAAAGTGTTAAATTAAGGGGAATTGTTTTATTGATATTTTTGTATTTGACAAATGAAAACCGGAAAAATTGATATTTAGATTAAGGCCTTAAATGTATTCAAAAACTGGAAAAAAACCATAAGAATGGAAATTATATTGTGAAATATGCTAAAAAAAAATGTAACAAATTAACTTTTTATGACTTAATAAGTTTTTATATTTAAATGCTTGAAAATTTATGATTGATATTGAAAAAATACAACATCATTTTATTTGTTGGTAGATACTTATAGATTTAGTATTTTTGTTTTTTAAACTCAATGCATTTTTTCATTGTCATGTTATCCAAGGGTGATAATCTGGTTTTAAGTAATATATACTACTGCAACTGTTTGTCAATGCAACTTCTCTGAAATCACACAATACTCAACAGAAGTTCTCTGTTGACTACTTTAGGTTTATCAGAATGCTCACAAAGGTTCTTTTTATGCACCACTTACAATAGTCTCCAGGGAGGGGGCACTTCCTGTATACAAGGTGATAAGACAAAGCTGCAAAAAGCAATTTTTTCAAGTTTGAAAACAAGTGAATAGGTCAGGTAAACTATCAGAAATAAATAACTCTTTGTCTCATCTTTCTTGGTGTTATTATCTGTGTTTTTTAATCAACCAATATACCATTTTTCTCTCTTTTGACATTTTAGTTTTCTATACTGTTACATTACACATCAAATGAAGCCCAAAAATTATGAAAAAAGGTAACATTTGACTAAAACAATTTATGAAAAGGAACACATTTTTAAAAATATCAATTATATGTAAAGCTTTGGGTAATAGCCAGACTCTAGAGTCACCCTATCGATTAAGTATTGGATCCCCCCTCACATTGATAGTAGAGGACATTATGTTTTACAGTTTGTTTGTCTGGTTTTTTGTTCAACCATTCTTTTGTCAGTTGTCCCTCTTCAGGTTAAAATTTGTGGTTAAAGTAGTTTGGGATGAAGTTGAAATGACCAATCAACTTGAAACTAATTCACATTATCCCTAGACTATGGTTTGATCTATTTATTAATTTTAATGCCAATTAGAATTTTGATCCAATTTCATGGTTCACTGAACACATAAACTGATAATCTCAGTTGTGAGTCCATATACTATGGACAAATTCCTGTGTTGCTGTTTTTTTTCTTTCTTTTGTACCCAGGTGTAGTTAAATGATACATGATGTCAACACAGTCAAAATTACTTAACTGCAAATAGAACGAACTTTATGAAAACTCTTTAGTATATATATTTGTTTGAAATTTATTTTTATTTTAACCAATTTATTTGATATACATTCATAACAGCCCTTTAAGTACCTTTAGAGAAATAGATTATTAACTCAGAAAGTTGAAATAATATCAACTGATTAAGGCCAATCAAACTTTTGTAAAGATTTTTTTTTACAGCAGTGAAAATTTATGTAAAACTTAAGAAATGAGTTAAAACCAAGTTAAAATAAGAAGATTTTCAAATTATAAGTGTTTTATTCCTGTTTGCTCAAAAATGACAACAATAGCCAAAAACACACAAAAAAGCATTGAAGGCATTGATTTTGTTATATTCATGAACAACATTATGGATAAAGATGTAGTATCTTACTATTAAAATAAACACTTGATTTCCTGAGGATATATTGCTATTCAATTTTAAGTAATATACCAATTACAAGTTCTGTGATATTTGGGTTAATTTCAAAACAATCATTAAATTTTTCTGTTAGTGTTTTAAGATAGAAACACAGTGTAGTATGATATTATACAGGCTATTAATATGAGTTTGCTTTGATATAAGATTTTATTTTTACTACAAATTATATATAACAAAACAAATCGTTTTTAGCTCACCTGGCCTAAAAGGCCAAGTGAGCTTTTCTCATCACTTTGCGTCCAGCGTTCGTCGTTGTTAACTTTTACAAAAATCTTCTCCTCTAAAGCTACTGGGCCAAATTAAACCAAACTTGGCCACAATCATCATTGGGGTATCTAGGTGACCCAGGCAAACAACCAAGATGGCCACCATGTTTAAAAATAGAACATAGGGGTAAAATGCAGTTTTTGGCTTATAACTCAAAAACCAAAGCATTTAGAGCAAATCTGAGATGGAGTAAAATTATTTATTAGGTCAAGATCTATCTGCCCTGAAATTTTCAGAATAATCAGACATCCCATTGTTGGGTTACTGCCCCTGAATTGTTAATTTTAAGTTAATTTTGCTGTTTTTTTTTTATTATTTTGAATATTAGAGATTAACTGTTAAAAGCATTAATGTTCAGAAGAATAAGATCTACAAATAAGTCAACTAACTAAAATTGTCAATTGACCCCTTAAGGAAATTTTGCCCTTTATAGTAAATTTTTAACATTTTTCATAAATTTTTGTAAATTTTTAGAAAATATTTTCCACTGTGATTACTGGACCAAGTTCATTATAGGTAGAGATAATTGTAGCAACAACAATGATCAGTAAATCTACATACTCCTCACCATTACCAAAACACTATTTTGTTAACAATTTATCTGTGTCCATTGTTTAATATGCAAATAGACCAAGGTGAGCGACACAGGCTCTTGAGAGCCTCTAGTTTTTTTAATATAATATTCTAGTGACTTCAGACACCCTTTATAATTACAAAGTTCCTCAGCACTAAGTTTTCATTAAACTTAGCCACAATCATGACAAGTGTATCTAGCTTAAAAGAATGTGTCTGATATGTGCAGAGTTGTATAGATCTTTTATATATTTTTTTAATGTGAAGCGCTTAGAGTAATTTGTGTTATTATATAATGCGCTCTATAAATATTGTATTTATTTATTATTATTATTATTTTGAAGTTGAAATTTCCAAAATGGCTGTCGTTACCATGGAAACAGCAAAAATGTCCAACATTTCAAAATGCTCCAAACTTAATAAAACTTTACCCTTAGGATTATTTGCATGTGCAGATGCACTCTTTGACTTTGGAAAGTTCAAAATGGCTGCCCCTCGCCTGGCAATAGAGGGACGAGGGTGCCATCCGTTATTGCTGATATTACAAATCTAGTTCTTCCTTTTCTTCTTTTTCCGCCACTTTTAAAATAAACTTCTCCGCAGCGTTTCTCCAAAACTGCTTGTCGGATTTACTTAGGGTTTCATAGAATGGTAGACTAATATGTCTAGGTGTGCCAACAATCTTTCGTTTATCCATTGTTTATCCATTGAGGTCTATTAAGGCGTATTTTTGGGGGTAGAACGGAGGGAGGGGTTAACTATAGAACCCTATGGAATTTTATTTTCGAAAATTTTTAAATGAATTTAACTTGAAAACTGTAAGTGATAGATACATGCAGTCTTCAGAATGATTAAAGGACATTCAATTTCAGAATATGCTTTTATCTTTTAAACGGTCCAGATCCTAACCCATAAACCATATATATTTTTAAATGGGACAATAAAAAAAATCAAATGAAATTAAAGGGAAGTTCCCAGGGTCATCCCCACCCCTTTTAATTTGAGAATGTGCTATTATCTTGTAAACAGTCCAGATCCCCACCCCTAAAAAATATATATTCTTGTAGGGGACAATAAAACCAATGGAATGATATAAAAGGGAAGTCCCTAGGAGGTCACCCCACCCCCTCTTGTTTGAAAAGTTGTAAACATTCAACATCCCCACCCATAAACCATATATATTCTTGTAGGGGACAATAAAACAAATCAAATGAAATTAAAGGGAAGTTCCTGGGGGTCTCCCCTACCCCGTTCAATTTGAGAATGTGCTATTATTTTGTAAACGGTCCAGATCCCCACCCTTTAACCATATATATTTTTGTTGGGGACAATAAAAGAAATGAAATGAAATAAAAGAAAAGTCCCGAGGGTGTCACCCCACCCCCTCTTGTTTTAAAACTTGTAAACGGTCAACATCACCACCCCTAAACCATATTTTTTCTTGTATTGGACAATAAAACAAATCAAATGAAATGTAGATAAGGTACCTGGGGCCACCACCATCCCCTCCTGTTTGAATACTTGTAAATGGTGGAGATCCCCACACCTAAGTCATATATATTCTTGTATGGGACAAAAATTCAAATGAAATAAATATGGGACCATATGAATGGCGAGTTATGGGAGCTTTGTTTGGAAGACATCGTAACAGCATCCTGTTGCAATTACTTCTTGTATTAAGTAACTTTTGTAGTTTTTATACAACAGCAAAAAATAAAAAAAAATTAGATCAAATATTGGTATCACATTATCTTCCAAAGATGAATGACTTCTGGATACAAACTTTAGTATAAATCAATAGTTCTCTATCCTTAGTTTGTCATAAACAAATGTTATGGAACTTATACACAATGTTTATTTTCACTAAACACAGATCAAGTGTAAAGTTTGGCGGTCGAAATTTATTTACAAATGGAAATATTCTTGATTTTTTTGTTTCCTTTCTCTCTAACTTTAGTTTGCTTCAGCCAAAAGTTATGTTGAGAATGCTTATTATAATACAACACAGATCAAGTTAAAATTTTGTTATAATTTTTACCATTCTAGAGGTAATGCCTTTATAATTGGTTTCAGTTTTGGAACCTATGTCTCTACTAAATGTTATGAAAGGTTTACACAATGCTTATTACCAGAAAGCTCAGATCAAGAATAAATTTGGGTGACATTATTTTTTGAGTTATGACCCTTTATTACATCATTTGCAAGTGGAGGCATCAACTTAGTTCCACGGACACATTCTCTATTTTTTTCATCAATATAACAAGGAGCATATCACATTCCTATGATTATAATCAATTTCCTGTTTTTTTTATATTGAAAAAACACGGGGTTCATGTATGTTATGTTGAAGTATCAGTTGTATGTTAATTGAATGCACAAAAAATTAATAAATGTACTACATAATAAGCCATCAAGTTTACATAAAAAATTACCTTATTGTGAAATGCAGTGGACATTTTTGTTATATAGTTGTCAATCATATTAAGTAGATCACTAAAAGCAAAAGTTAAAATGGTTGAACACTGTTATAACCAAAACAATTAGAAACAAATGTAGATATTATACAGGCTATTAATATGAGTTTGCTTTGATATAAGATTTTATTTTTACTACAAATTATATATAACAAAACAAATCGTTTTTAGCTCACCTGGCCTAAAAGGCCAAGTGAGCTTTTCTCATCACTTTGCGTCCAGCGTTCGTCGTTGTTAACTTTTACAAAAATCTTCTCCTCTAAAGCTACTGGGCCAAATTAAACCAAACTTGGCCACAATCATCATTGGGGTATCTAAGTGACCCAGGCAAACAACCAAGATGGCCACCATGTTTAAAAATAGAACATAGGGGTAAAATGCAGTTTTTGGCTTATAACTCAAAAACCAAAGCATTTAGAGCAAATCTGAGATGGAGTAAAATTATTTATTAGGTCAAGATCTATCTGCCCTGAAATTTTCAGAATAATCAGACATCCCATTGTTGGGTTACTGCCCCTGAATTGTTAATTTTAAGTTAATTTTGCTGTTTTTTTTTTTTATTATTTTGAATATTAGAGATTAACTGTTAAAAGCATTAATGTTCAGAAGAATAAGATCTACAAATAAGTCAACTAACTAAAATTGTCAATTGACCCCTTAAGGAAATTTTGCCCTTTATAGTAAATTTTTAACATTTTTCATAAATTTTTGTAAATTTTTAGAAAATATTTTCCACTGTGATTACTGGACCAAGTTCATTATAGGTAGAGATAATTGTAGCAACAACAATGATCAGTAAATCTACATACTCCTCACCATTACCAAAACACTATTTTGTTAACAATTTATCTGTGTCCATTGTTTAATATGCAAATAGACCAAGGTGAGCGACACAGGCTCTTGAGAGCCTCTAGTTTTTTTAATATAATATTCTAGTGACTTCAGACACCCTTTATAATTACAAAGTTCCTCAGCACTAAGTTTTCATTAAACTTAGCCACAATCATGACAAGTGTATCTAGCTTAAAAGAATGTGTCTGATATGTGCAGAGTTGTATAGATCTTTTATATATTTTTTTAATGTGAAGCGCTTAGAGTAATTTGTGTTATTATATAATGCGCTCTATAAATATTGTATTTATTTATTATTATTATTATTTTGAAGTTGAAATTTCCAAAATGGCTGTCGTTACCATGGAAACAGCAAAAATGTCCAACATTTCAAAATGCTCCAAACTTAATAAAACTTTACCCTTAGGATTATTTGCATGTGCAGATGCACTCTTTGACTTTGGAAAGTTCAAAATGGCTGCCCCTCGCCTGGCAATAGAGGGACGAGGGTGCCATCCGTTATTGCTGATATTACAAATCTAGTTCTTCCTTTTCTTCTTTTTCCGCCACTTTTAAAATAAACTTCTCCGCAGCGTTTCTCCAAAACTGCTTGTCGGATTTACTTAGGGTTTCATAGAATGGTAGACTAATATGTCTAGGTGTGCCAACAATCTTTCGTATATCCATTGAGGTCTATTAAGGCGTATTTTTGGGGGTAGAACGGAGGGAGGGGTTAACTATAGAACCCTATGGAATTTTATTTTCGAAAATTTTTAAATGAATTTAACTTGAAAACTGTAAGTGATAGATACATGCAGTCTTCAGAATGATTAAAGGACATTCAATTTCAGAATATGCTTTTATCTTTTAAACGGTCCAGATCCTAACCCATAAACCATATATATTTTTAAATGGGACAATAAAAAAAATCAAATGAAATTAAAGGGAAGTTCCCAGGGTCATCCCCACCCCTTTTAATTTGAGAATGTGCTATTATCTTGTAAACAGTCCAGATCCCCACCCCTAAAAAATATATATTCTTGTAGGGGACAATAAAACCAATGGAATGATATAAAAGGGAAGTCCCTAGGAGGTCACCCCACCCCCTCTTGTTTGAAAAGTTGTAAACATTCAACATCCCCACCCATAAACCATATATATTCTTGTAGGGGACAATAAAACAAATCAAATGAAATTAAAGGGAAGTTCCTGGGGGTCTCCCCTACCCCGTTCAATTTGAGAATGTGCTATTATTTTGTAAACGGTCCAGATCCCCACCCTTTAACCATATATATTTTTGTTGGGGACAATAAAAGAAATGAAATGAAATAAAAGAAAAGTCCCGAGGGTGTCACCCCACCCCCTCTTGTTTTAAAACTTGTAAACGGTCAACATCACCACCCCTAAACCATATTTTTTCTTGTATTGGACAATAAAACAAATCAAATGAAATGTAGATAAGGTACCTGGGGCCACCACCATCCCCTCCTGTTTGAATACTTGTAAATGGTGGAGATCCCCACACCTAAGTCATATATATTCTTGTATGGGACAAAAATTCAAATGAAATAAATATGGGACCATATGAATGGCGAGTTATGGGAGCTTTGTTTGGAAGACATCGTAACAGCATCCTGTTGCAATTACTTCTTGTATTAAGTAACTTTTGTAGTTTTTATACAACAGCAAAAAATAAAAAAAAATTAGATCAAATATTGGTATCACATTATCTTCCAAAGATGAATGACTTCTGGATACAAACTTTAGTATAAATCAATAGTTCTCTATCCTTAGTTTGTCATAAACAAATGTTATGGAACTTATACACAATGTTTATTTTCACTAAACACAGATCAAGTGTAAAGTTTGGCGGTCGAAATTTATTTACAAATGGAAATATTCTTGATTTTTTTGTTTCCTTTCTCTCTAACTTTAGTTTGCTTCAGCCAAAAGTTATGTTGAGAATGCTTATTATAATACAACACAGATCAAGTTAAAATTTTGTTATAATTTTTACCATTCTAGAGGTAATGCCTTTATAATTGGTTTCAGTTTTGGAACCTATGTCTCTACTAAATGTTATGAAAGGTTTACACAATGCTTATTACCAGAAAGCTCAGATCAAGAATAAATTTGGGTGACATTATTTTTTGAGTTATGACCCTTTATTACATCATTTGCAAGTGGAGGCATCAACTTAGTTCCACGGACACATTCTCTATTTTTTTCATCAATATAACAAGGAGCATATCACATTCCTATGATTATAATCAATTTCCTGTTTTTTTTATATTGAAAAAACACGGGGTTCATGTATGTTATGTTGAAGTATCAGTTGTATGTTAATTGAATGCACAAAAAATTAATAAATGTACTACATAATAAGCCATCAAGTTTACATAAAAAATTACCTTATTGTGAAATGCAGTGGACATTTTTGTTATATAGTTGTCAATCATATTAAGTAGATCACTAAAAGCAAAAGTTAAAATGGTTGAACACTGTTATAACCAAAACAATTAGAAACAAATGTAGATTTTTCTTATAATTGTTTAATTTTTAATGTTTACCAACTTGGACATAATGTTGTGGTGGGAGTCTTGACACTACCATGTATTTTTATTATCAATATTTACAAATGGAGTTAAAATTTGAATCATAATCTATAAGGAAGGACTGATGTATTTTTTGTATCTATTCTGAAAAATGTCAAAAGTATGGAGAACACTTTTAAATTACACACTGCATGGGTTATTAGGAGTACTCAAAATTTGCAATGTTTTCTCCACAAACAGATACAAAAATATAACAGTTTTAAATATAAAGGTCATCTTTTATTAGTACCAAACATAGAAATGTCAACAAAATTTCTTTCAATATTCATGTAGTTGACAAATTCTGCAATTTCATTAAATCTTGATTTGAATTAACTGATTTTCCAAGTTACATTAAACTGCCCTTTTTAGCTTTTCTTCGAAACTTGAAACAGTACAGCTAAATTATGGACCTGATATAAATAATTAAAATCAATTTACAGGTTTGAAATATTTTCACAATTTCAATCTTGAATATGAATGGAATTTTAAAATGACACATTAAAAGTATTCTTTTTAGGATTGAAGTTCATTGTAAGTTTTGTTGATCAAACCAATCTCGTTATTCATAGAAATTGTAAAAAATATTTCACCCATAGCCACTATTTGAGACATCTTTGTTATTATTGTAATTTTTCAATAAAAGTTGTTTCTAATATATGCCTTAATTTACTTATACAAAATCTTCATGGGAAAAGTTGAGATCTGACTTATAAGTCTTCATAACCAAAGTTGTATGTTGGTGAAAATGATTCATGAATTTTACAAGATGATATGATGCAAAATACTTGTTTACATGTGATTTGTACAATAGTTTTAATCATAAGAAAATGTGGTTTGGTTGCTAAGGAGACAACTCTCTATCCAAGACATAAGATGGATCATCATGATATATTTCCTCAGATACTTTGCCAAAATGAAGATTTTTGGACCAGATACAGTATGAAGATTTACTATGCTTTTGTCACACATAAAATGATGAGTATTTGGTCATTGTGCTATTTTTTAGCTATAATTCATGCAAAAATGCCTATGTTTGCATGAATTGTTAAAAAAAATCATTTTTATTTTTGTAAAAAAAAGATATAGAACAAAAAATAGACTGATTGAGTACTGCTATTGTATAACTTAAGATAGCAGTATACAGTGAGCCTTAAGCAAATATCACAGTGCATCCTTTGACAATCAGACTGGAATAAAAAAAGGTTTATTGAACAAAACAATGAACAAAAATCAAGTATAAAATACAGTAAAAAGGGACAAACATCAGACTTATATAGGCTTCTGACTGAGTCGAGTACATATGGTATTTGAAGAACATATTTACTTGATGCAAACCCTCCCTCTGACAGTTGACACTTTTGGTGTTACAGGTTACTAGGTATAATTGTCAAGTCTTTGCATGTTCACACCTTATAGGTATTAACTTGCCAATAATATTGTACTGACTTGACATACCATAGGGAAAAGACATTTCCCCTGTTTCTTCCTGATACTGAAACTTGAATAAGCTTGCTTCCTTTAGAGGCTTCCAGTTAATTAGTATGGAGAGGGAGAGCTTAAGGATGCAAAATTTTATCCTGCATTTTCATGTTTCACTATTCAGTCCTTTCTATTCAATTTTTAGTTTATCCTGATATTATTTGCATAAATTATCATCCTGCCTTTTTTTAATCAAAACTCCTGTCCAGTATTTTTTCCCCTCAAATTTCAGCATAGCCTCCCCATAAAAAAAATCAAACAATAGCTTCCATTGGGTCAACACTGGTCTGCTTGGATTCAGAACTAATGACCAGGTATAATAGTCTGCTTTAAACCTTGACATTACAAAAATATCTGACGCATCATGTTTTTTTATAAAAGATCAGAAGGGTAAATCATATCAGGCTTACATGTACTGAATATGCAGTTATCATTGTTTTTGATAATAAACGGCCATCACAATAATTACGTTTAATGTTTCAAAAACACATCACTGAAAACAGAAGTGTCCTTATTTGAACCTATACAAAATCTCACTGTGTCACTACACTAAGAACACTCAGTAGCCTGAGATCATGCATGGACAAAGCTAAAGTAAAGGGGTTAGTGCATGCATGCATGGACTAAGCTAAAGTAAATGGGTGAGTACATGCATGCATGGACTAAGCTAAAGTAAATGGGTTAGTTCATGCATGCATGGACTAAGCTAAAGTAAATGGGTTAGTGCATGCGTGTATGGACTAAGTTAATGTAAACGGGTTAGTGCATGCATGCATGGACTAAGCTAAAGTAAATGGGTTAGTACATGCATGCATGGACTAAGCTAAAGTAAATAAGGTTAGTTCATGCATGCATGGACTAATGCTTTTATACTATTTGATCGTATTCGAATGAAATAGTAAGAACGATAATGTTAGTCCATGCATACATGGACTAAGTTTAATTTGCATAAGATAATTGTGTTAGCCCATGTTTGCATGCCTTTATCCATGTATGCATGGACTAATCTTAGGTCTCAAGTTTTCATATTAACACAATATACAAATTTCACTCATACTATCAAGTGTTCGTAATTTATTTATGAAGGTATACTATAAGGCACAATATGCCTTTAAATTATAACATTAAGATTGAATAAGAGAAAATCAAAATAAGAAGAAAAAATTATAGTAACATGAAATACAAAAAAAAATTATAGCTAACATCATGAAATAAAGCGGGAAGGAGAAATGCAGGTTTTCTTAACTTGATGTTGATTTCCAGTTTTATTTAATACCTTGTTCTTGTTGGATCAATATTAGATGACAAGAGTTATGGATATGTTTTTCTCTGGAGTCAAATATATACAAAATAAGTAAAATAACCTTCATGCAGAAGTTAACTTTTATTTGGTGAAAACGTGCACTAGCTTTAAGACAAAACCTTAGTTAAATGTATCTATATATACTCAAATTATTTGTAACAGAGGAAGGAAATTGCACTATCATATACAATAAAAACAAATCCGAGTCACAAACTAAAACCGGAGAAACACATTAACTATAAGATGAAAACAGAGGAACAACAAGAATACCGAAACACTCATAGAAACTATTTGATAACAACTGTCATATTCCTGTTTTATTTGATACAGGGCATTTTAAGAACAAAAGGTGGGTTAAGACTGGTTTTATGGCAATGTATTATAAATATCACCAAAATACAACGTGACAGAAATGCAGCACTAACACACGCAAGAACATTTCTTACAGAAAAATTCACAAGCAAATAGTATAATAGTCGACACAATGTACAAACCACAGAACAACAACTATTATATATCATCAATGACAAACGCCCCAGAATATCAAAAACAGTGACGCGCTTAACTACATGTAATTAACATGCGATCTCGAACTTTATACGATCATATTACAATATCATATTTTTTTCTCTCAAAAATTACTGTACAGTGAAACTGATCATACCATTTACCACTACTAGACTCCTTCAAAACAAATAGTCTTGAAAACAAAGACAAAACACATGTTTTACAGAAGTTGCATCTGTACATGTACAATTATTATAGGGGTCTATATATCTAAACATTCAAAGCCTATCTTTCCACACGTTATATTTATGTAACTTAAATATGTTGCTCGATATTTCTTTCAATGCATGTCACCGCAGTTGTTTTTTCTAGAATCATTTTGTTAGATCAATGTTAAAAATGTAAAACTATCTACTCTCACATTACTAGTTGGACTTGGATCACACATCTTAATTCAACCTCAATTGTTTTATTTTTTTGTTTATCCATTAGATAAGATAATACATAATGGAACAAGATACAGAAAAGATACATACCAAGATCTCAAAAATTCATTTCTTCTCTCAATTGGAATAAAACTGAGAATGGAAATTGGGAATACGTCAAATAGACAACATCCTAAACAAACAGCAGAAATAAGCATGAGGCCAACATACATTATTAGAAAAATTAAAATAAATGAACAGAAATGCACATCTACCGTTTTGATTCTCTCGGTGTTGTTTTACCATTATTTGTATCTTTTAAAGTTTGATGAGATTTGTACATCGCTACAATACTTCCACTACTGTTAGGTAGTTTAAATATGACGAATAACAAGATTTTTAACACTTGAAACACTTGATAATGCAGCTGCTTTCGATAAAACGTGTATTTCAAAAAGAAGTATTAAGTGGTCTATGTTATATAATCCTGGTACCTTTGATAACTATTTGCATTTGTCTGCAAAAATAAGTTGTTTTGGACTTTAAATCTTTTAAATATGCGTTTTTCATTTGACCTCTGACAATAAAAATACATCAAGAATAAAACTACAAAAGCTCAATATTTGTAAGATGAATGAATGTAAAATATTTATCAAAATTTTTCAAGAGACAATACGCTTCAGTATTTAACACAGACTAGTACATGTAACTCATTTTGTTTTCAAAACTTCATGTAGTTTTATTTCATTGTGCAATATAAAAAAGAAGATGTAGTATGATTGCCAATGAGACAACTCCCCACAATGACAGAGAAATTAACAACTATAGGTCATCGTACGGCCTTCAACAATGAGCAAAGCCCATACCGCATAGTCAGCTATAAAAGGACCCGAAATACAATGTAAAACAATTCAAACGAGAAATTTAACGGCCTCATTTATATGAAAAACAAAAAATGAACAAACACCAACCACTGAATTACAGGCTCCTGACTTGGTACAGGCACATATACACATAATACACATACTATGGCGAAGTTCAACATGTTAGCGGGATCTCAATCACCCATAACCTGGTATATAACAGTTACTCATAAGAACGAACTATGAAATGCAGTTGAAAAAGGCTTAACTCATCAGATGGACAAAAATACAACAAGTGGACGTGGTCAGGTACTTGTACATCAAGCCTATTACGTTCTATAAGCAATATGCAGCACTGTTGTAAGATGCTAGTCAAAATTGTTTACGCCTCGAGTATGGCAATGGCAGTTGAACGTAGAGTAACTCGCATTAGTGTGTTATAAACAAATTCAAAATTAAGAATCTTGAGTCTTCATGCAAATCCAAAATCCTCACACTGTTAAACCCGTGTACTATTATTCATGTTATGGACAAAACGACCGAAATCTAGCCGGAAGAATACAACTTAAATTCACATTTGCATTCAAATGATTTAATAAGGCGAGTGAAAAATCATTGAAAGTACATAAGATAACGCAACATTAATGAGATACAGTTTAATTTTATTCCGCTACTGTATTAAAATCCTATTTTCAATATTTGCAGATAATTTCCACGTCAGACAGCTAACGTAATCTTCTTTTCTTTAATCTTAATAACATGGTTAGTCTTAACTGATAGTCAAACTTTAACAAATGCCTTAACGTACTTATATTCACAAAAACAAAAAAAGACGAATGTTAAGGTGAATAAATAATATTTTAACATAAAAAAAAAAGTAAAAGGGCGCTAGCTGACAAATTCATGTTCACCGATTTTACTTTAATTCTCTTAATAGATTACAATGTAAAACAATTATCCAAATTATAAAAAATCTAAAATAAACAATTTACATGGCATAAGCTCGATAATATATAGCTTCGTTTCGTGTGTTTTAGTCTAGACGCCATCTAATTAACTATGGACATGACGGTCCCATAACACAATATAATCATAAACATGAATATTAATAGATACATGTATATGTACCTTGTGAAAATTTATTTTTCTATTTCTGTTTCATTTTAATTTTAAGGTAAAAAGATATGTTGATTTTCGTTTTTTCTTTATTAGAATGTTTTTTTTCTGTGGATCAAATCCAGTCAATTTAGGTTCCTATTAAAGCCCCAGTCCCACGAAACCTCGATCGCGCTACGCTCACCGCGATCTAAAATAAATTCAAATTGTGGTTAGGTCGCGGTATAAGCTGCATGAAAATGTATATTTCCATTGCCTCCACGGTGCTACTACGTCCTCATTATGCTTCTACAACGACCGCTACGATTATATCACGTTCTTACCACGCTTATTCTGCGACCTCACTACGCTTATCAAGATCTTTCTATGCTCATCAAGTTTTCACTACGACTATACCACGAGCTATCCGATTGCAGCACGATCTTACCACGCTTCTACTGCGATTATAGCACGTTCTTTCCACGATTATACTACGTTCATACCGCAATCTTACTACGTTCACAGCAATAGCGTCAACATCGTGTACCATATCAATACGATTCCATTCTTTCTATTTCTAATTAAAACGTATATTTCTAGGAAACATCATGTCATGCCACCAATATATAAAAGAACACTTGGGAGAGGTGGTAGGGTGATAGAGTCAGAGAGAGCTTTGATAGTAATGAATCCTGATCCAGCAGCGATGTCGCTATTATCAGACCAATCCAACCTGAATCGCAAACTGATTGCTGGTCCATCAAGCTCAAATGACGATGGGTAAGTGAACGATAGCAGGTATGACACAGATGTGTCAATATAAAAAAAAAAGAAGATGTGATATTATTGCCAATGAGACAACTCTCCACAACAGACGAAAATTACACAGAAATTAACAACTATAGGTCACCGTAGTACTACGGTCTTCAACAATGAGCATAACCCATACTGCATAGTCAGCTATAAAAGGCCCCGAAATGACAATGTAAAACAATTCAAACGAGAAAACTAACGGCTATATGTAAGCATGGTCGAGCCGTTAGAAAAAAAGGACAAAAGGTCCAAATTACATACAGACCAACAAAAACTGGAGAGCTTTTATATATTTTATTTGACAATGAGAGCATGATGGTCGTAGTATGAACGTAGTCAGGTCGTAAGAAGAGCGTGATGAGGACGGCATGGGCGTGCTAGAATCGTACTGTGATCTTCAACAGCGTGGTGTAAACGTGGTATAGTCGTAGTTGAAGTGCAGTTGGGTTGCAGTGAGAATGTGATGGTCGTAGTGAGGACGTAATAACATCGCTGTGAAATCGTAGCGCAGCCTCTCCGAATCGAATCACGCTTTCACTACGCTTTCGCTATGATGGTACAGCGACCTTTGCGTTATTAGCACGACATAAGTGCGCTCTCACTTCGCTTCTACTACGAACTGATTTCGTCACGACCGCACCATGATTGTTTAGAAGATGTTCAGAGTTGGCCACGTTCTTTACGATCTTGAAGACCTCACCATGACCGGAATACGACCTTACTGCGATCTATACGATCTCACTACGATCGTCAAAATATGCATTTTTTTTTTTACAAATAGAAGTGCGATCGTGGCCTTGTGGAACTGTAGTATTAGTAACCCAGAAAACCCATAGGTAAGACAAATCACACTGGTAACGGGAAATAAGAATAAAGCAGCCGTGCAGAACGCTTCTAGCATGTTTCTACTTACAAAAGGTAATAATTACTAGTATTTAAAATTATAAATATGTACTAAATACACGACATGTACCATGCATATTATATATACCTACAAATTAAAAATAATGTTTCAAAACACTTTGTATATTTTTTTGTTCTACATTTACTTTAATGCTCTTGTTATATCTTTCATAATCAATTGGACAGAAACATTTTACAAGACAGTCCATCAATTCCGTATCTTCATTCCCATAAACCCAATGCATTACAAAGATATAACAAATACAAAAAAAACATTTACAATATGTACAAAAAAATGAGAGACACAAGCCAGGAAAAACTATTGTGTTTATAAAGTTTTCTAAGAACTGTAAAATAGTCAAATACTTTTTTCTTTTTTTATTGAAAAATTTGCATTCAAAATACATGTAAAATGAAATTTGTCACTCATCTGTCGATTGTTACATTGACTGCAAAAGCGGTTTTCTCTATTGTTAAAATGTTCCTTAATTTTTTTGTACAAGTAGTTATCACCTTTTTGAATTTTGAACAATCTCATGTTACATGAAACCTAATTGAAACAACATATTTTCCTGGGATTACCAGTTAGAAGATGGTATGGATACGATACAATTTCGAACTACACGTCTCCCTCTCTGTGTTGTGTTGGGTTTGGTCTTGCTCAGTCTTGTCAGCAGTGTTCGTGGACTGTTTAACTTTTATTGTTATTTTTTTATGACTTTGTCGGTCTCTTAAATATCCTTTTATTAGATTGTCGATCGGTCACATTTTCAATAAAAAAGGAAATAAGGACTACAAGTACAGTTTATTCTCCAGTATTTATTTTTTCAGCTTGGTATGTTTTTAATTGGGTTATCATACTTTTACACAATTTAAAAGGATCGAAACAAAAATAAGAAAATACCAAACTGACGAATAAAATATCTTTCGCTCTAGATTGATACCAAACACCATCGTTATGAATATAAAAAAAAATAATGGTTGAAAATACATGTAAGGTAAGATCGGTTTTGAGCTTTGCATTTTATACTTTAAAATAACGATAACAGTGTAAAAAGTTCAATGTAGAGATTTTACTCATTACATGTTTCGTTTCTGTTACCACCATAGTTGATTGATAAAATAACCGCATAACTGTCAATTACAAAAGTAATATTTGTCAGCCGCGAACAATTGTATAATGTCAGATATTTTAATCTATTCAGTCAACATGATTTTATGCTTCATTCAAAGAGTTCGAACAATCATAGATTGAAAAATTACGTTAGCGTTTAACTTCTTCACTGTCAATTTACAACAAGCCTTTTGAAATGTGTATAGAATTAAAAATTGGAAACTGGGCTGAGTTGAATAGTTCGCTGTAAGAACTGCATGATTTGATCCAAATCAATATAAGTTTTGCGTTGGTATCAATGTTGATGTAAGAACATGCTATTATCACGGTTCAAATGAGAATACCAATATTCAAGAAATGCTATTTGGTTCTTCAATCATAGCAACATATGTTTTTCTTAAGTTGGAATTAGTGAAATCGAAAAACGTATGTATACAATTTTCTTAGCATCTTAATACGAATAACCTTTATATGCAATCTAACGAAGATAATATATACTGTTTGAAATTTTTGGCATTAAGTGATTTTTTTTAAATATATCTCAAATTTAAAAAAAAAGGAAAAAGCAAGGACTTTGTTGTTAATGTTTTAATAATTGATCTACTGTTAGCGTATTATACTAACACATTGACATATGTTAAGATTTTAAGAGAACGTTGACGCTTTACGATAAAAAAAAACTTATTTGTATCAATTCAAACAAAAGACAACGTGGAAAAATATGATAGACCGATTGTGTCGTTGTCTCTTGCTTTTTTCCTGTGACAAAAGCTTGTGTATTGTACATGCATTACACACTTTTGTCATTTATGAGTAAACCATAACAAAAATAAATACTGTGGGTACATTATTATTCGTTGGATACCTATTTCCGTGGATTTCTTGGTTAAAAGTATACCACGAAATTAAAAGTGCAACAAATC
This sequence comes from Mytilus edulis, assembly GCF_963676685.1. NCBI lineage: Eukaryota > Metazoa > Mollusca > Bivalvia > Mytilida > Mytilidae > Mytilus > Mytilus edulis. Next base: position 27,754,987 of record NC_092350.1, read on the forward strand.
ACAAATTTTGAGAAAGGGTTTAAAAAAAATAAGGCAAAACCACGATATCAAATATCAACGAAATTACAAGTTTTCATCAATCTTCGAAAATTGGTACCCACGAACATAAATTAAGACACATTACTCAAAAATATTTGAAAATAAATGGTATCCACTAAAAAAAAATGCTAATACTGCAAGTGTTCTGTCGAACTTTACTTCTTTTTTCTATGATAACTCGTCCTTCATACATCAACGTATTTCAGACTTTGTAATACGAATTTCTGATTATAAGCTTCAAATTTCCAAAAGGAATGACATCAGAAACACACGATGTGAGTCTCTTTTGTTTTATTTACACGTTCTTGTTGTTTACGAAGGAAAATATACGTGGTTCATTCGATAGAATTAATATTTGCAGGTTTTGAATGATAGCTTTGTCTAGCTTACATGAACTAATATCCTGTCTTTTCCTTTATATAGTTGTGCTTTAATTTGTAATATGACAGATATAATAAATTTTCAATTATATATGAAGCTTATTAGCTTTGTTAAACTACCTAACCTTGAATCACATAACGACATTATATGCAGACAGTATTACATTAAATGAAATCTAAAAGTGCATTAAATGTTTATTGAACGTGACAAGTATAATCTCAAGTATAGACACATTAGCCTTACATGTAACATGATAGTCTAAAAGTTTGGGATACAAAAAGAGGTTCGTCCGCTTTGGAAATCAACACTTGTTTTTGTGCGCTATTTTGCAAACGAAGTCATTGGAAAACTAGATTGTTCAACTCTCAAAGTCCGTAAAAGTAAGAAAGTACTGTCATTTTCCCCTTTGTTCTAAACGTACGAGAAAATTTGGTTATATTTGAAATTTTCCTTGACCAGCGAAACAAGGCCATACAAACACTTTAGATAAATTTGATATTCACAGTTATAACTGTCCTTTCCTATATTTAGATATATCAGTATCACACTGCAAACTCTTGGCTAAATTTACGACAAAAGAGACGATTTTTCCATATTATTAATAGCCTTTTTGCTTGTTGATTGGTGTTCTAAGGCTCCGTATGCTTCCGTATGCCGGTATCTATATATCTCAACGCGTCCTTTACGGCATTTCAATTTTGTTTTCATCGGTATTATTATAGATTTTTGTATCAGTAATTCTTAAACAGAAAAAATAATATGTTTTGCTGTCATCGTTATGATAGAGTTGTTCTTTTATTGTATTGAAATTTTACTTTATGTTGTTTTGTTAAGAGGCGTAGGGTGGAAAACGCTTTTTTACCATCCCACATAATACAAATAACACAATGCTGAGAGGGCGATAGAGCAGACTGTTACCCCGAGAAAACATTTTTAACCGCGTCGAAGCTTTTATCGAGGGGTACCAATCTGCTATATCACCTCCTCACCTCCTCAGCTATTTGTTATTTAATTTAATATTCTTAATGTCCTATCATTATTGTCCTTCACAGTTGAATTTTATTTAAAAGTATTTAAAATTTCTTTGACGTCTCGTTCATAACAACGTACCGGTTATTAGAAAAATCAGTATAATTGAAGCATAATTTTGAATTTTGAATTTTTACAGTAAAAAAAAAGAATCTGAGTCAAAACGTTAAACTTAAGCATTGTATTTAATAACTTGGTGTAAGTTCAATAACACCATCGTATTAGACAATCGAACTATGGCATTTTAACGGGTAGTATAATTAATTCATATGTCTTTCCAAAAGGATAAGTATCAGTAGTTATTATTTCTATTATCTTTTTTTCTATAATTATCCAATATGTATTGGAAGTGGTAACATATCTATGGTAGTTTAAATGTTTGATATACTAGTATTGGTTGCCTAAGCGTGAATGCAGTGTGTTAATCTATTATTATGGAGTTCTTTGTCTCTTGGACGTTCATCTGTTAGTTCCTTCTTAATTTGTAGATAAGCATTATCTTGTAGATTTATACATTTGTATCTATTTATGTTACCTATCAAGTTTTGCTTTATCTAGTGAGATCCGTACATGAAATTGACAAGACATTCTCCTTTCTTATACTCTCCTTTGAAGCAGAATTTAAAGATTGAAACAATGTTGATGTAAATAACATACGCAAAATGTTCATAACAATGCGGACGTACTGTTTGTATTGATGTCAATCGTTAACTCGCTCACTCAAAACTGATTGAAGTAGCAGCATTTTAGGAGAAATTATTCATATGAATCTGCCTTAGAAGAATAGTATTAAGCTTAGCATGAAATTTATGCTTTTCTGCACCAGATGCGCATTTCGACAAATAATGTCTCTATAGTGATGCTCGTGGCCAAAATATGTAAAATCCAAAGCTTATATAAAAGATGTAGAGCTATAGACTAGGTTATGATTCTAGAAATCTAACCTGAGACAAAGTGCAGAATGATCAACCGGTTGATTTAACGTAATCGGCTGTTTTCCCACGTAACAAAACAGCCTTTAATCCGCTGTTACTAAGAATCCCCGGGGCCCTCAACAAAGTCAATCAAACGTACCTATTCAGCTCTCATCGGCAATATGATTGGAAAAGGTATGGTAATTTTATTTGTTGGACCGCTTAAGAAGAACATCAAAAGTACTATCAATCTATCAAATTACAGCTTTTAATATATTTTAAAAACACGCATAAAGATACCAGGCATGAAATCATGAACGCCAGGCAATCTTTTCGTCTACAAAACCACTTATCTGTGACGTTTGAAATCCGAAAAAGTACGAAGTAACTTTGATGTTGTCATAAATATAAAAAAAAAACTTGGATTAACGCATTAGCTTTTCTAATAAAAGCAGCAGTAGTTAACCAATGTTCAAATTTATAAATTAAATTAAAAAGAACAAAAACAAACTTTTAAAGAACCGCATAAACACCGAGAGTATCAGGGAAAAAAGTACAATTACAAACTTACTGAACTTCAAGGAAAATTCAAATGGAAATTCCCTTTTGAAAAGTCAAAATCAAAAGCTAAATCACATCGTACATCAAACAAATGGATAGCAATTGTAATATTCCTGACTCGGTTCAGGCATTTTCTAATGTAGAAAATGGTAAAATTAAACCTGATTTTACAGCTAGCGAAACTTCTCACTTGTATGACAGTCGCACAAAACAAGCAGACATATTTGGTAGCAAAATCACAGATAGGGATACAGCAGTCACCCTTTTGTTATGATCTTGATCAATAAAAAAACATACAACGTTTGAATGGTTTTACACTAAAATTTTGGAGGCCTTTTATAGCTTGTTGTTCGGTGTGAGCCAAGGCTCCGGGTTGAAGACCGTACTTTGACCAATTATGGTTTAATTTTTTATTTATCTTGAACGAATAAAATTAAATGCTAAACAAAAGATACAGGTTAATCAACATGCATTATTCTATCTGAAGTATTCTCATCCTAGAAATGATAGTATAAAAGGCAAACTAATAAACTTATGGCATATATATATATATCATCCCTGTTTCACAAGATCTTGCTCTATATCAATGAATATTCGTACTCTTTATTTTAGACACGCATTCCTGTACTAGATTCGTATTCTTCATTAGACACTATGTACTAATGACATCTTGCGTCATATCCTCCTATTAAATCATAAATTTAAAAATATCTGGCGACAAACAAGCTGAGTGGCATTTAAAAATCCTTTCGCCTACGGTAATTCCAAGCATTTTGTATAAACATTAATAATTTCATAGTTTATTTTATTAAAAAATATTTTGCGAACGCCTTTTTGCTTGATAAAAAATACATCTAATGCATTAATATTTCGATGTTCAATTTACTTTAGGTTGTGCACGAGATCTTCCTACAGGGTTTATTTATTTGCTGTACGAAATTAATTGCTTTGAATTATACATCAGCAGCTTGTCGGAATTCTTTGATACGTATAATTGATAAAACATGAAAAGAATACATGAACTAGTATATATATTTGTTTAGGGGCCAGCTGAAGGTGACCTTCTGCTGTTGTCTGTTCTATGGTCGGGTTGTTGTCTCTTTGACACATTTCCCATTTCCGTTCTCAATTTTATAACATCACCACCATAAAATTGAACAGAATAGTAAACACCAGCAACCTCTTATGCCTAACTCCAAATCATCTACAAAATTATTTAACATTTGTACTTGTATTCTGCTTAGTTGTCAACATATAAATAAGTCAGAAACTTGGTACTTGTGATCCATACTGTTGATGTGTTTGAACATATTTGATTTTGCCATTTGATTACGGAATTTCCTTTTTGCATTTTCCTCGAAGTTCTTTTTTATTGTTATTTTACTTTTTATATCATACATGAATATCACGAATCAATGAGTTGTTATATTTTATGAAATTGATTAGACAGATTATAAAAATAAACTGCTCCTCAATTTACCAAAAAGAAGACGTTATAAATTTCATGCGTCTAAAGCTCTTTTCTTGATTTACCTTCATCAGGAATATTTATATTTCGATGTTCAATTTACTTTTGGTTTTGCACGAGATCTTCCTACAGGGTTTATTTATTTGCTGTACGAAATTAATTGCTTTGAATTATACATCAGCAGCTTGTCGGAATTCTTTGATACGTATAATAGATAAAACATGAAAAGAATACATGAACTAGTATATATATTTGTTTATGGGCCAGCTGAAGGTGACCTTCTGCTGTTGTCTGTTCTATGGTCGGGTTGTTTTCTCCTTGACACATTCCTCATTTTCTTTCTCAATTTTATAACATCACCACCATAAAATTGAACAGAATAGTAAACACCACCAACCTCTTATGCCCAACTCCAAATCATCTACAAAATTATCCAACATTTGTACTTGTATTCTGCTTAGTTGTCAACATATAAATAAGTCAGAAACTTGGTACTTGTGATCCATACTGTTGATGTGTTTGAACTTTTGATTTTGGCATTTGATTACGAAATTTCCTTTTTGAATTTTCCTCGAAGTTTTTTTGTTTTGTTTGTTATTTTACTTTTTATATTATACAGTCATGACTATCTCGTATCAATGAGTTGTTATATTTTTATGAAATTGATTAGACAGATTATAAAAATAAACTGCTCCTCAATTTACAAAAAAAAGACGTTATGAAGGACAAGGTATGATAAGGGCCGTTTCTGGCCCCCCTTTTTCCAGAATTTTTAAACTTTGAAGTTGAAACAAATCCCGCCTGTGTAATGAACTGCAGTATCTGCTCGTCCATGTAGAACCTTATTTTTAGGTGTTATGTACTCAAATATGTTCCTGCGTCTGAAGCTCTTTTTTTGATTTACTTCATCAGGAACTCTATTTTAAAAACAAGGGCTGTATAAGGACCAAATCTTTTGAGAGATTTAAACAAAAAGGATCTAAAAGTAGACAAAATCATATCAGGCCTAGTTTGCATGAAGGAGTTGAAACCTTTGTTTCTGTTAAGTTTAATTTTTTTAAACGGGCAATTTTAGATAATTTGTTATAGATCATGACAGTACCTAAGGACCGAATTACTGAGTACTGAGCTGTTGGTACCATCTGAGACTACTGAACTGATGATAGTTACCCTCGACAGTCCACCAGCAGAGGTATCGATCGGTGCTGTAAAACAGTTTTAAAAACGTAATAAATGTTATGCATTTGAAGCGCTTTACTGGATTTACCTTCAACGAGAACACTCCATGGCAAATATTTGAAAGTCAAAGATGTGTAAAGACGGAAAACATTAAAGGGATAAAATTTAAAAAAAAAAAAAAAAACCTAAAACAATAGCTAAATCTATCTAGTTAGTGTGCCCAAATATTCTGTGACTTAATTTTGTATTGTTTTTTTTTAAATATATCTTAAAGAAAACACAGTTTTATCAGATTATTTTTTTACGTTTAAAAAACTAAATGAGTCATTTCCATATTTGAAAAATCCAACTCACGTTTATCCAATAAGTTTCTAACAATACATGGGCTTAATATTAATGTTTATATAACAATTAAAGTTGTTGTTAAGAAGGTATAGTGAGACCTGTTTATGATTTATGATGTAAGTTTTATAAAATTTGATAAATCCAACACACGTTTATCCATCTAGTTTATAACTGTATATGTGGTAGTGTGATGCCATTATTACATAATTCATTTGAACGAAATTTACTGTAGCTCACATTAAAGGTAAATTTCGTTAATCGCTATATCACGTTTTTCTCTGACAACAAATGCTTTACCTGCATAGAAAAATATCAAATGTTGGAGAAACGTGATCACACCGACCAAATGCCATTGAAAAAGTCTGCTAACGTTATTTTTGACATGGAAAGATTAAATATTATACTGTTTTATATCTGCCAAGATGTTATTTATATTCGAAAATGTACTATTAAAAAGATATTAAGTTTCAATGGATACAATATTTACCAACCCACAAGATATTACGTCTCCTTGTGATCTATTAGTCTAATCCTATGACATATTCGTAGGATTATTATTGAAGTAATGCTTAGAAGTATAATCCCACCTACAGAAAACTTATACAATGATGTATCTTGCATTATTCTTTTCATGGTTATATAAGTAGTGATAAGTAAAACATGGATTATATGTGTTTATCTCTGATTTAATGTACTCTTTGATAAAGTGCAAGCATATGCAATAATTCGCCTTTTATGAATCTAAAGGACTATGTGTAATCTCATTGGTCGTACACCAACATGAAATTCACGCGCCGTCATTAGTTGAATCTCCATTGTTCAGGACGTTTTAAATCAATCACATCACTTTTGAAAATATTACCCAGCATGCATTAGATTATGAAATGGTTAATTCCATTACTGGGGTTCGAATTAAGTCAACCGTAGTAGTAACCGTATTGAAAAGTTCATTTATCGATGTTACAAATATAAAGGTAACAAATCAAACATGGGTGGATCGAATGGGCTCCAGAGAGAAACTCCGGCGACAGGATTAAAGTTATCTGCTATGCAGCGTTACCAATCATAAGTTTCGACATCCAGTTAATATACAGACACATCTATTAGGTCAATAGATTTGTGTTGGTTATTGTAAACATATGTACTAGCTCATATGTGTTTTATGTAAGACAATAATATTAGTTACATAGTGTGCTAGTGACCTAATACGGTATATATTGGGTCAGTAAATTCCATATGGGGTGAGAGCGAAGCTCGAATCCCCATATGGAATTTACTGACCCCATATATACCGTATTACGTCACTAGCACACTATGTAACGAATTTATCTTACCGACTATCTTAACGTGTGAAATTAAGCCTAGTGATTCTCAAAATGAGCAGGTCTTCAATACTGTTAGCACTAAGAAAATACTTCCATTGATCCTACAAAAACAGATGCCAACAATAACGACTTGTAAGGTTTAAATGTGTTTTATGAATTTATTTCAATCTTTATCATCAATTTCTTCGTCTGTTGGAACTTTTAAGATTTTTTCTCAGTACCGTTTTGTTTTTTATAAAGGGACATAACACCATTACTAACCGTGTATGAAATAAGCCCCGCCCTCTTCTTACCTAATAAGGAATATAAAGGGACGTAACTCCACTACTAACCGTGTATGAGATAAGCCCCGCCTCCCTACTAACCTAATATCAAATATACACGGTTTGCACGCGGACGCTTTTAACCAATCATATTTCTGGAAATGTATAGGAGGTAAGATAATACTTATTCTGTGTATAGCTTACTAAAAAATGTATAGCGCTACTTTTTTAATTAATCAAACAATTCCGAAGAACTTAAATGTTAAATCAGTGCATTAATCATAAAACATAGCATAAGGTGGCACGGTAGTATTTGCATTTCAGAATTTAGGTTGCTCTTTTGTGTACCCTACTTAGGTAAATGTATCTAAACAGTGTGATTGGACAAAAAATAAAGTATCAACTGAACATACTTTCCCAAACTGAGGGATGAATCAGGTGTAGAAAAATATGAAATAATTTTACATACAGATGAAAATGAATTTTTGAGAATTTTTTTTAATTTTGTATTCACTGCACCGTAAAAAACCTAAAAGTACTAGTGGCCTTAGGTTTTTAAAAATAGCAAAAAAAGTAAACGGTCATGATACATATTCAAATTCATTTCTGAATAGTAAAATGAAAGTACTTCAGTTAACTGTGAATGTAGAATTTTTTGCAGTGTTAGAAAGTTGTGAAAATTCTAAAAAGGTTATCATTATCCCTTATGGGCCAGGAAATACTATTGTGCTACCATAAATAAGTTCGATAAAGAAACCTTCGTCTAAAAATAGAATACATTCCCAGTCAATATAATATCACAGTTTGATATCCGTAGCATTAAGTGGATATACCATTAATTATTGCTACAACATTTCCAATAACAAAAGTATAATCCCTTACCTTCAATTATTAATATTTTTTAATCAAATACGTGACGTCTCCTGTTTGCATCAACGCCCCTAACAAAAATATCTTAAATGTATCGAACATGGAAGAAATGGCTCTTGTGATATTAAAGATTTGTTATTTGATTATTAAATCATTTTATAATCGATATCATGTGGTTTTCAATTTACCATAATTAACAACTAATTTAGCAGCTTTTTGAATTATTTCTATCTTCATAATCAGCAAGCTTACATGATTGTATCTTATTCTTAAATATTTAATTTAGAAAATAAACTAAGAATATTAAAATAGTTTGTTTTTAATTATATATCCATTTGATATGCAAAATCCATGTTTGAATGTATTTTGGAGATTGATACTTTTCTGAATATCGATGAGGTCTGAGATGCAAATTGAATGTAATGAAACTTCGTATTTAGTTCAGTTGATCAGGTATACCAATTGATCTTTCTCAATATATATTTCGAGGAATAGTATTGTTTAAGAGCAACTGCGTGTTGACCCTGTATATTTCATTTGGGATTAATATATTAGTAGACGTGTTTATTTTCAATACACGGTTAGTAGTTGTGTTACCTCTGAATATAAAAACAAGAATCTTAAAGGATTAAACAAACGACGAAATTAATTATGAACGATGGAAAAAATTCATACAACACATTAAAAGCTCACAAATTGTTAGTAGATGTAAGAAGATGTGGTATAAGTGTCAATGAGACAACTTCTTGTTGTTGGCATTTGTATGAGTGCCAATGAAACAACTTGTTGTTGTTGGCATTTGTATGAGTGCCAATGAGACAACTTGTTGTTGTTGGCATTTGTATGAGTGCCAATGAGACAACTTGTTGTTGTTGGCATTTTTATGAGTGCCAATGAGACAACTTGTTGGCATTTGTTTTTGTACAGATCAATGTAAGTAGGTCCTTAATATTGAAGACTTGATCACTTTTATAGGCCACTAGTCTAAATTCCACATGCTGGGATAGTTGGTAAGATAAATTCGTTACAAATGTGAGACATGTCTTACCTGTCTGTTTTGTATCAGTTTACTGTAAGGTATTCTGAAGGATTGTGTATCTTTACACTCAATACTCGGATGAGTTGACGCTGAATAAATTATGCAAAACATTTTCGAAAAACCTCATATTATTATAGACATTGAACACATGTGCATTCTGTTTCTGGTTAACACTCTGCATTTCGATTAAAACTACTGTCGGCAGAGGCGAACCTAGTTAATGATCAAAATTCTGCATCTGAGCTTATTGCAAAATTAAAACCATCACAATTCATATACCTAGTTAAATTTTCTAACTTTAACTATCATAATTTATAATGAAAACCAATCCGTTCCAGCAAGATGTTTCGAATATAATTCAATCCAGCAAGGTGCAGCTAATATATATTTTTTGACTTCGTAGAACCAATTTGATGATAAACATATTTTGTCTTTTCTGTAACTACTTGTCCAATATGTATTGTACTTTTTTAGTTCTATCCCAATTGAATAACTACATGTACTTTTTAATACTAATTTTTAATTGACATAAGGACAACTAATATATCAAGATACAAACTTATACATAAGAATCAATCATTTTCCTTAGTCAACGTACAATTCATAACATTTAAATATGTGACTGAACATCAAACTTACAGTATCTTGACGTTTGTTGAAATAAATAGTATAATAAAAATAAAAACAGTTGTTCTTTATTTTTTAGCCGCAGACCACAGACGATTTCCTTTGTTCGTTGTCTGTATATTTGTTAGGGCATTTCTTCTTAATCATTCATTTTGCATTTTTTTTTGTTGCAAATCAAAGTTAATAAGCTTTTAGAAATCTTTTTATATTATGAAATTATGACATAAAATGAGAGGAAAACATGTGAAAACAACAGATGGTTAACAGGATGGATTGAAAAAAACGTATGTTGGAAAATAACCCTTCCCAATTTATGTCACACTCAAATATATTTTGTAAAAAAAAATGTAATTACTTTAAAATTTCCCTTTACAGAGAAATCTCAGTCAAAATCGCTGCGTTCTTGCGCCAAGTGACAACTTAAATGTCATAAATCAGTGCCGACTTGATCATACTTCCGTTATCAAAAAAATAATAAAAAGTCTACCACGATCATATTGATAAAACAGTGACCGGCATAAATCTTATATGAGTTTTGATTTAAATATTAAGTTAACAGCACAACACGTTAAAGGAAGGCGTAACATTCAATCTGAATATCATAATTTTCACCGGCTAAATTTGTAAATGACTTATGTCAAACATGCATAACAAGTACTAAAAGTTGTTCCCTTTGAACATGTTCATATTTCTAGAAAATCATCTTACGTTCTTCCGTGTTAGATCTGTTTTTTTTTTATGAAACCAGTGGATGTCGATGAGAACGGACGTGAAAGTTTTGCAGAGAGAATCCATCAACATCATCCAAATTAGTTTTCTAAATTGATTTCTTGGATGCATGTCATCATCCATAGATTATATACTTTTAATTTCGATCATTATTTCCTTGTATAAAAAAACCTCTGCAGATATTTTCAGGTTTGTTTGAGACATGTGCTCTGAACATATGGGATCCATTTGTAGTTTCCATTGAAAACTATCAGACCATTAATCATTTGAAGTCTGAGAGTTCTTGTTGTTCTTCTAATGCATCGGTAGTTTCTTTCCGAGATCCTTTTCAGTAGGATTTTCGGCTTTCCTCTACCATCGATACAGCAGCGCATTTGGTAGTGTCGGTTTTAATAGATTTTGTTCTAGCTAATTCCTCGTTAATACCGTAGACGTATTATGCCAAGTCATTTGTGGGGCATCCGGGATGACATCCCTTTTATTTAAAACACACAGATATTTAAAAAAAAAAAGGATGTTTGATACCTGACACAGAAGAAATACACTTGTTACTGTTATGTACTTTTTATACTTTGAGGACTTAGCGAATCAGGTGAATGTGAATTGGTATGTTTTATTTTATTGTATTGTATTATGTTTGGGGTAGATTAACTTTCTGGTTATAAGACCCGTCACGGCCTGGCTGGGACATTTGGTAGGCAAATGCTCACATTAATGTGTACCGATACAGGCTCCAAATGTCCTCCTTTATACGCCATAACTCATAATGGTAATCCTTTTGAAAGGACGCTCATACGGAGACAAGAACAAGAACAGTCACCAATTCATTTGGTAAGAAAGGAAATTTTTATATTGAAACATATCGAAATACATGCATATGGTTGTTGACAGTACCATTGCAATTTAAAACTATTTAATAAAGTAAAATTTGAAAACAAATTCCGAACTGCGATTAAAATTTCAAAACGGAAAATCCCTTATCAAATGGCAAACTTAAAAGCTACTTACACATACAATAAATGAATAACAACTGTATATTTTTAGAAATTATCTCGTTGCCATTTATTTAAAACTAACATACACTACTTTTCGATGTTTGACTCTCATGATAGAAAGCTGCAGTATTGTTTGTTTTCGTAAAGATGTATATGTGTATCTCAATACATTTAATATAAAATAATCTGCAAGTAAGTAAATCAGTTGCATATTAGAATCAATGCATTTAGTTCAATTCGACTGTGATTCAATGTACATAGAAAGAACTGTTTGATAACTTGGTCTTTGTTTATGTCAAAAAAAAGGGAAATAGCAAAAATACTGAACTGCGTGGAATATTCAAAACATAAAGTCCGTGGTCATATCGCAAAATCAAACGCTCAAATACACAAACAAATGGATAATAACTGTCATATTCCTAAATTGATCCAACGCCTTTCAAACTTTGTCTAATTATCAATTCGTACTTTATTTGTTTTTAAGACACTTGTTTCGATTCGAGAATCACCGATGACTCTTTTGTACACATACTTGCGTTTGGCGCACATAATTTAAACCATGGTATCTTTGGTGATACATTTCGGGCATCTGTTTTTTAATCTATTTAACAAAAATTTAAACAGACATTTTGTGAAAGATTATCGCTTTGATGGGTAAATGAAATTTATTGTTTCGTGTTCCACATTTATTGTACAATAACGTGGCTTGTTGTAAACTGTTTATTTTCTTAAAAACAATGACGAAAGAGGTAACTAAAAATATGTAAGCCAGTACTTTAATAAGTCAAAACTCAACGCCATGACCAGATAAGATTGTTTTTAAATGTGGAATTACTACGGTTTTACCCACCATTTTTCTCTAAAAATGTCCTGTATCAAGTCAGAGATATGACAGTTGTTATCAAATAGGTGATTCATATGTATGTTTGCGTTTGTTTTTATTGATGTTCAATGTTTCTGTTGTTCAGTTGTTTTTCTCTTATAGTTATATATGTTTTTCGTTAATTTTAGTTTGTCACCCAGATTTGTTTTCTCTTAATAGATTTGTGACTTTTAAACAGCGGCACACAACTGTTTCCTTTATTAACTCAACGTACATTTTTCATTGTAATTGTACAGTTAACAAAGTACATGTTTTTGTTTGCAACTGCAAACAATAATGCATTACTACAGATCAACAATTCTTTCACAGCACAAATATGTATTAGATTTATGATTACTATGTCAACTTATGGGAATTTTTCTCAAATAGTACATGTATAAAGAATTTTATCATCTTTTGTTGTTGACAATATGACATTTAGGTAATGTGTTCTTATGTAGCCCAGAGCATTTGAAACGAGATTAGGGAATTTCAAACAAATTTATTATGTTTGGCTGATGACATTCTGGTCCTCAATCTTTGAGTTTGAATTAGAAATTCAATATTTACTGAATTAAAATATTCACCATTAATTCTTGTATTTTATAACTCATATACATGTAATGCAAATCATTCGCACCGTATTTATTCATTCCGATTTCAATATTATGTATTTTAAACAATATAATATAAATCCATTAATATTTTTTTGGGAATACTCATCAAAAGCAGGTGATAATTTTTTAACATTGTTTTATTTATGTCATAAAAAAGCCAGCTACATGTATCACATCATCATATAATAAACTTTCATCTGCGGCATTGTTAGTACATATAAAAAACATGTGAGATTACTAAATTGAGGTGCTTTAATACACCATTACCACATCAGTAAATGCGTTTTCTAATAGTTTTATTAATCAGTAATTGTGAGGAGTCTTTGATACCTTGTAGTTTGTGATTGGTATTAGTTGTACCAGGGCTTATTTTGTCTATTTTATCGATAATATCGAGGTAGGTAAGAGCCTTTTGTGTACGGATGTTACTGTTTGTTTCACTTTATGTCTCTTTTTTTTTCGCTGATCACAATTAAACGAACATGATTCATAGCCAAACAATACTCCATTTTATGAGCTTGATATTTTCCAGAACCTCGTCAATGTTTGTTCTTAATTACATCTTTCGATTATGAGTACTTCTGAGAATTTAGTGGTGGTGTCGTATAAATTATTATATGTTAATGTATTCACAATAGCTGAAGACTTATGTGTATCGCTAGATATCAGATAGTTTTTGCTCGTGTCATTTGTTTGTGATTTGGGTAACATTGGGGAACATCTATCATCATAATGCTTTACTTCTACTCTATTTTACTTCTAACATGATTCCAGTTCTGGTCTTGCCTAGATAAGTGAATGTTGTCTTACACAAACATATCATAAACTCGGTCAAAATAAACGTGAGAAAATATCCTGCATTTTGTTTTCATTTAAATGTTTGGGGATAATTGATCTTGATTTATGACCAAGAGATGCATTCATGTTGTATAAATACGTATTTAATACAGCTTTCATCGTTAGATACCAGCAAAGTTGTCTGATCTGTAATTAGATACACATGCATTTTCGTTTTTCGAAGCATTAACTGTTTCATTGAATTAAAATAAGATAAGAAAATATCATCAAAGACTCTGGGCTTATAGTTGAGTATCCAAGGCGTGTTAAGTCTAAATTAGATTCAGCAGTATCACTGGAAAGAAACCCGTATACAATAGTGTTGTAGACATTGCTGTCTCTATATAATCTGTTTCAACTCTTCAAAGATATATCGTCAAAGATATCCTAAATCCTAGGCTTTATACATTATGTTTCTTTTATTCATGTTAAGGACATTAAATTGAAATGTTAAGAAAGCGGTAAACACTCATGAAATTTAGTCAGTAGTTCTGTGCCGATATATCATTGATATGATTATAATTTGAAATCATCTGTTTACAAAACGTTGTACTTTTCGAAATACTGCGAATTATCTACACAAAGTATACATTATCTTACATGCATGTTCATGGCAAACATTTTGGAACTTTTGGTCCTCAAAGCTCTTTAACTACTTATTTCCTTTGTCAATTCTTTTTTTATTTCATCGTCTGGCGTACAACATTTTGATCTTGGTATCTAAGATGACTTTATGTATTAAACTTATTACATTTAAATAATTACATTAGATGTATGTTTCATTATAATACTTTATTCTGATTAGCTAACAGCACATCACGTGTTATTCCGTAAGCAATTGTATCACTCAATAAAACTTTTCATTCATGATAGCACGTGGTCCCACAATAAAGTGCACAGGTGAATTAAATAAAAACAATATAAAATTCGTTTTTTCTTGATCATAGCTAAAAAAATGTAATTATAAGTATTGAATGCTTCTTTTTGTAACTTTATAGGGTTGTAAAAGCGTTGACCATGCGTACATTTTTAGAATGAAGCGCTTCCGCGCTTCATACAAAATGTACTTCGGTCAACGCTTTTACACCCCAATAAATTTACAAAAAGAAGCATTCAATTCCTAATTACACTTTTATTCACACCATTCAAAGTTTCAACCTAATGATAATTAATAATCAATCAGTTTATATTTTTTCAATACTCAATATACACATAAACCTGTGTACCAAGAGTACATGATTGCGTCTTACTCAGGAAGATATTGAAAAAAATGCGACTCATCTTTTCAATTTTGCTCCTCGGTTAAAGACTGATATTTGCCTTGAATGAAACAAAATTGCTTCAAAAACTGCCTCAGCCACTATAACTTGAAATCCAGAAAAATACATATTTCAGACACCAGAACTTTAATTATGCTGTATACCATCCATTTTGTAGAGTTGCAAACGTTTAAGTTAAAAATAAAGCATAATCATATACAGGAATTGTTTAGCTTTTAATTCAGTGAAGAAGCAAACAAATCATTTGCAACATTAACAAATGAATGGAAAAGATACCTTTCTACCTTTAAATTGCAATTGCATAATCAGAACAGTTGATTTTGAAATTCACGGCAGAGTCTGTCTAGTTTACTCCTACCTGTATGTTTAATATGTAATTTTTACTATTTCCAAAATTTGGTAGATACACTTTTGGGAAGAACTTCGATGAATAATACGCATAGTACACGCCTGAATTCCTTTTATTTACACACCTGTTGGACGGAAATGTTCAAACAAATGAATCTGAACAACTGTGTCATTTCAAGTATAGCAGATTTTAATTTTAGATGTAGTTATTCATGCTATACTTGCAACATATTTACGTACTTGTTTTACCAACTGATTAATTCTACAACATTCTTAACCTCATTATAATTTCAGTTAAATAAAGTTATATATTTATTATTATTATATTATGAAAATTAATATATTTTTTTTTAAATGATCGTTTAAATGTGAATGTAGTGCCCGAGTTATTGAAGGTATTGGTTCATTCCAACGATGATGGAAGTGTAAAACGCCATTAAATGGCTTTGCAGCCTTCTCACGGTCTGTATGTTTCTCTAACATTGACAATAACGTCAATTTATCTGCATCTGTTTTATTGTGGACGTTTAAGTTTTTCAACTTACTAATTAGTGGGCAAATTCATCTTCTTACGTCGTTATAAGCACAACACTACCACAAAGAAATGTCTGAGCCAATTATATTTTGACGTACTGTCGATCATATTAGGAACACAATAAGTCTTTTCCACTTGTAAGGTTCAATCTAATACCAAGATGTTTCCGTTATAAAACATCTTCAAATCTTACCATTGTCAAAGACATTAATTTGATATTTGCAAAGCTGTCATCTTTGTTGACCTAAAATCTATTGACATTGTTCCTATTGGTAATTGTCTACTTAACGTCACTTACACAGATATTTGAATATAAATTCTGTTTTATAAGATTAATACAGTTGTCACTCATACATAAAGTCGATCTCTAAGCAAGTCTGCTGAAGTTTGCATTATGACCAATGATTAAGAAGTGAAAACTGCTACGTGTTGATTAGTCGATACTTTTGTTGCCGTAGAAAGAGTAATTTACGTTTTGATATTTTATGAACGGGAACTGATGATACTACACAATTTTGAAGCAAGGTAAATATGTTTTTGTATTTTTGACCCACTTCCCTTATAAAATGGTATTTTATTTGTCAACGCCATTATAAGATTTGATTATACGAACTAAATGTATTATAATCTTAAAATTTAAAAGAAAAATTAAAGCAAAATTGTCTTATAAAACTTTGTTTATATAAATATCATTTAGCACCTCTAAGACCTTTTATTAGAACGATAGATTGTCTACAAACTATTCTTCAATAATAATGTCATTGTTCTTGAAATATATGTATTACTTGTATCATTGTATAAAAAAAAAACATATCTTCTTTCGTCTCGGATGCATTTGTTGACATTCGAAAAAGAGGACAAATCTTTAGGTTGCAAGGATTAAGCTAGACTTTCTTAATGATTCCTACTGTTAATAAACTTGTTTTGATAAGTTAACAGTTCAACGTATTGTATTCCGATTGATGCTTTTCAAGACACTATTTTCGAGTATGGTCTTGATAAACGACGATAGTCAATCGGAAGAGGACGATTAATGGCTGCCTTTTGTTAAGAAAGAACCGTATCTCCTGTATGTAATTGACACCTTTGTAGTTTTCGAAAAAGAGCAGGATAATGCCATAACAAGGCAACATTTACACCCGCGAAGTGGAAAGGGATTAATATAAATTGGAATAACTTGATTCTCAATCCACCATAAAAAAATGTGTTTAAACTTATATTTGTCACCGACTTTATATGGATAGATAACAGGGAATCGAAAGTTACAAAAAGGAACATTCAAACTCATAAGTCAAAACTAGACTGGCAATGCCATGACAAAAACAACAAAAAAAATATACAAAACCTAAATACATAAAGACTGAGCAATACGATCACGCCAAACATAGGTTGTATCCATCTTGTATAAATAGTTAATGTTTATGAGGAAGCACTAGTCTCATGTCCGCACTTCATGTATGGTAGATGCACACAGGTATTCCATACCTCATTTAGAACATTTATAGGTCTCTTTATGCATTTAATTTGTATTTATGTAATATATGATATTAATTAATTTTTTAACATTATTTTTCTAACTAGTCAACAAGTTTAAACCTATCTAATTTGTCAAACTGATTCATTTATAGTCTTTTTTTTTCAATTTAATGTTTAAAACCAACAAGATTCAAGTATTTAGTGAATACTGAAACAATGCCGAAATGTAAAGGTTTTAACCACTCTGTCTCAGTATAATGCTTATGATGTCATGTCAGCGTATGACGACTGTCTTCGCTGAACAAGAAAATCATTTTCACATTATATTACATGTTTTCACGAAAATTTTATATGTTAATGGCTTCAAATGACATTTGGTCATATGTAAGGACCACCATACATTTGTAAGTATGTGTATCTGACCATAAACATCAAAGGAGTAGATAGCGTAAAGCCTTTGAGTTTGTCACGTATGTTGCAAAAAAAGTAATATTATGTAAGCTCTTTAAAATTGAGTTGATATATTTGAAATGCATGTATAATCTTGACACTTTAGTTCATCAAGGTCACTTGTAATGTCACCATAACGTCATGAATATGTCAAACTGACGCATTGGTCATTTCTGGAATACTTTATGACTGTTATCTTAATTATTCCACATTTTTCGTATTTAAAGTTCTTATTCTAGACGTATATTTATTTATATATATCATTCTAGCCCAAAGTGCCACATCGATATCACAAAACAACTAAACGGAACCAATATAAAACTAATCAATACTATCGAGATGGCGTAAATAACAAATGAATCTAACTTTACACAGTGAAGAAAGGCAAATACGACATGAAATAAGCATTCAATTAGAACATTGGTTTATAAGCCGTCATACGCACCACAAAATCACTTTCAACATTCAAAAATGTTTTATTGTCTTTTGTTTTTAATTCGTCCGTATCTTATCAACGAAAAAGTTATGTCAAGAAAACTAATAAAAACGCCAAAGACATCTAAAAGCAAGTGATTGGAAAATTGTATATGAAATATATTTCTTAAGACCAGTATGAAATAGTATGACCTTATCAACTATGAGCGAAACGACTGTTGCCGGAACGCCTGCTTCAGAAGCGTATTATAGTCTAAATATTTGTTGGTCTGGGCCTTAAAAGAGGGAAGCATTATATCAAATGGATTTTTCTTATTGGTCAATGAGAAACTAACAACCACTAAAACAACACAAATCATAGACAACGTAAAACTCAGCTTGTTGTACTGTACACCCTCGTTGTAGTCATCTCCTAAATTGTGTCTTTGTGTTCTATTTTCTAGACATTTTTTTTTTTAATCGATCATATAAAATGGCGGTTTTCGTATCTATAAGAGATAGGGTTCCATTTTGAATGTGAATCTTCTTCATAACAACTACTTGAAAATGTTGAATTCATTAAAAAAAAATGAATTGTCGATGTTTATAAACAAATCCTCGTGTTAAGGGTTGGTCTTCTAAGCATTAAACGTATTTATATTCAAGTAAATGAAATCGAATTATACTCATTATGCTAAAATCTAGGATAAATCTACATAAGATAGGTGGCAGATACCAAGATTAGAAGCGACATGGAATCATTATATAAAAAACGAATAAGTAAGATCAGAAAAACAATTCAATATACAGAGATAGAAAACTAAAGACTGGGTGACACATACCTTAGTATAACTTCGTAGGTACATTTTTAGATTATAATATTTTAAATTTTGATTACCTTAGCTTTTACTTTAAGTTTTAATTTAAGTTATATGCAGAAACAAATAGCAAACATTTGATAACCTCACATAATATAAAATTGAAGGACAAACGAGCGTCCAAGTTTAAACACGTTAACCCGATAAGTTTAACTCGTAATCACTTAGTAAAAGATAAAGTCCTGATTCATTCACTCAATTCATACTAATAGTGTGACCTATTCTAAAATAAAATACATGATAATGTGTGCTAAATCTACAAATATTTAACTTTTTAATGTCAAAATACATACCAGTTCAATTTAAGAACTATGTTCTGATGCAGTAGATAACTATTTACATGTATATTGTGTTCATCATTAGACAAATGGAGGTTTTCAAAATCACATGAAAAATTATACATTTGGTATTTTGGGTGAGTTTTGGTCATAATAAAATAAAATATAAAACCTCATAACTTAATACACTTTACATGATAAAGTCTGTGTTATAAAAGCACATTGTATGCTTAGATTTACAAATTTTACTCAGCTATTTAAATGTGTCCGCAATTGTACCTGTCAAATTCTTTGGATTGTGTTCATGCAAGTTAAATGATAGACCCAGTTGGTTTAAAGTACGTCTTCTGAGTATAACACAATTGATGAAAGGATGTTATATATATCAGGCACGAACTAGTGCACTTACTTTTGAGGTGTTTTGCTCAAGGTTATGAAGCAGCAAATTATCCCTAATCGACTTCTGATTTGCTATTAGATTTTATATAGCTTAAGGCTATACATTTAATCAGATAAATGCCTCGGAAAAATCTTCAATTGAACATTTGTCCATAACTTACGATGAAAATATAAAACGTTGGATCTAGTTAGGTTTAATTGACAATTTTTGTAAATTATAGGAAATACGACGAAATAATTTGAACTAATTTAAGAGCCACTGGCAGTTTAAGTTATATTTTGTTGTTGCTATATTTCATCTAAATAATGAATTTAAACACAAGTAAGACATTTCATTTTGGAAGTCACGTAAATTATGAAGTAGGTTAATTTATGTTTTGTAATTTAAAGTAACAAGAAATTTTTAGTACATCAACTTCAAATGTTGAATCATTGTTTGAAGGTCTAATACTATTAGCCAGATTTTAAACTCTCTCAAACTCCATACAAGACAATAGCAAGAAGAGAGGGACGAAAGATATCAGTCAAACTCATAGATAGAAAATAAACTGACAACGCCATGGCTAAAAATAAAAAGACAAACAAACTAATAATAGTACAGAAGACACAACATAGAAAACTAACGACTAAGCAACACGAACCCCGACAAAAACTGGAGGTGATCATATGTGCTTCGGAAGGGTAAGCAGATTCTGCTCCATATGTGGCACCCGTCGTGTTGCTTGTTACAAACTGAAATTAGACTGTAATACTCTCAACCAACTATTGTCTTCCAACGATTGTTTTACCAACAGTTGGATTGTAAAATTAGTCCTATCAAAAAAAGAATCAATATTTTAAAATTATAACTTCTTTTATATAAGTTGTTACGAATATCTCAAAGTACTATCAATTCCCATATGAATATATTGAGAAAGTCGCGACACATAAATCTTTGCAAAGAATGTTAGAATAAAGAAAAAAGTATAAATGCAATAATTTGGTTAACATAATCACTTTTCTATGATTTGAACTGTAATTCTCACAAAACGATTTTAGTATTGAAATCATTGAAGAAATAATGAATACCAGTTTCTCACATGAACATCTCTGTTGATAGTATTTCATTGCATTGTGATTTATTGTTACTACTTAATTCAACGGTTTAGTTTGGTGTGATGTAACAACTTATTCCAATAATTTCATTTTATTGGTCTTTATTTCTTCCTGATACCAAAAATTAATGTAACAACTGAGCGCTTTTGCTTTACGGATTTATAAATGTTATTTTTTTTTTATTGAACATTTGTTTAATAAATTTTTCTAGTTTGATAAACCAGTTTCAATAGAGATTATTGATAATTTCTGAAATTCTATCATTGGTTTTAAATCGATGAGCCAACATATTTTTGTCAGCAATTTATTACTACGAATTCCGCAAGTAAAAAAAACGGAATTTGAAACTTGGGTCTCCTCTTATATGAATACGTAAAAATGGAAATTGCAAAACAATAATTGCAAATTCCACTTGAAAAAGAATCAATATCTTAAAATTATATCTTCTTTATAAATTTATTGAGAAAGTCGCAAAACATAAATCTTTGCAAAGAACGTTAAAATAAAGAATGTGATGTATGGTTACTTCTTTATTCAACGGTTTATTATGGTGTGATGTAACAACTTGTGCCAATAAATTCATTTTATTTGTCTTTACTTCTGCCTGATACCAAAAATTAATTTAACAACTTAGCGGTATTTTTTTATGGATTTATAAATGTGATTATTTTTATGGCACATTTGTTTAATTAATTTTTCTAGTTTGATTAACCAGTTTCAATAGAGATTATTGATAATTTCTGATTTTCTATTTTCGGTCTAATTTGATGAGCCAACGTATTTTTGTCAGCAATTTATTACTACGAATTCCGTAGAAAAAAACGGATTTTGAAACTTGGGTTTCCTCTTATGTGAATACATAAAAAAAGGAAATTGCAAAACAGTAATTGCAAAGTACTCTTGACAGGGTTATACGCTAAAAAGTATTATAGAAAATAAAGTTGTTTACAGCATAACAAGTCCGAAATAGTCAATTGAGGTGTATAGTAAAGCGGAAAAGTGTTTAGGTACAATGGTAATTGTGTTCTTATGGGAAGAAAAAGGCGATAGACTCTAATTTAACCGAACTGTTACGAGCTTCATTAACAGTACATCAATCAATGTGTTCACTGAATTGAAAATGTACAACATGATATCAATCCCTCCGTGTGTCATTTTGCGATTTAGTTTAACTTTAAAAAGACCTTTTCAACATCTCTCGACACCTACAGTTGAGAACGACTACGACAGGTAAAATGTGAAGGGTCGTCTCAAAAATCAAAAATAATTGAGATCATTATTGATTTTATTGCTTTCAATCATTGACAATAATAAAAACTTTCCTACAGAGTCGAAATGACATGGGTTTTTTTAATTTATTATAAAGAAAATGATAGACTTTAAGTCACATTTCATCTTTTAGACGTTTAGCTTCTAGCTGTTCTGATTGAATTTGGAAAACGAAAAGAACAAATCATGTTTTATTGTAGTTGATATTTATTAGACAATGATTATGTCGGTTGACAAGGGTGGCACATGTCTGTTAGTTTTGGCCTTGAATGCCTCCACAATGTACTCAATACTTTGTATCATTCCAATTCATCAATTTGGTGTTCCACTTGGATTCTGTATATACCAATCACTGCTTAAATGTAACATTAAAACGAGGGGTCAATTATATTTTTTTTCAAAATTCATGAAGGAAAAACCTTACCTCGAACAAGATATCTTGAAGCGGAGAAGACCGTCGTTGATAAAAAAAAAAACAAAAAAAAAACAACAACAAAAAGACGTGATATTTTCCTTTGACCTAAAAAATCAATATGTAATTATGTAGAAATTGAATATGCACATCAACTAAGGTGAAGATCGGTGGAAAAACACAACGTTGGTCGTGTTCACAAGTGTGATACAGACGGACGGTCCAGTATTCTATTTCATTTTTGAAAAAAATCATAAAAGCTTTTACACCAACAAATTAAATCGTTATTGGCATGCGGCAAATATTTGGCGAAAGACTCACATAATCACAAAAGTGAAGAGCAAATGGGTTAGGATTCTGAATGATTGGAATATTTGTTTAATCAATTTAACATGAAATGTCGTGCAGATACATACGAAATAAGAATATTATATGACAGCGACATATGTATGGTGGACGGATGCGGACGTTTCCCCTTTTTGTGTTTTCGGGGAAATCGAGAAATCGAGAAAGCGAAATCGAGAAATTGAGAAATCGGGAAATCGAGAAATCAAGAAATTGGGAAATCGAGAAATA